>NC_060279.1:97228008-97343112 GCF_021613505.1 Equus quagga | reverse complement strand
GCATCTCGGCCCCCTCCCCTCCTCTCCCCTCCCCTCCCTACTCACCCGGCCCCAGCGCACGCACGGCCTGCCCCTGCGCCTCACCCAGCTCTGTCCTCCCTGCCACTTCTGCACTGAGGTCCCCCCCACGCCCCAAGGCGAGCCCTTCTCCCACTGCCCCACGTGACTGCCTCACCTCCGCAACCTGGGACCAGCTCAGAGGCCCTCGGAGGGCCTGGCTGAAGAAGGCCCGTCACACCTGATTTCAATTCGCCTCCCTGTAACCTGCCCCTTGTTTACAGACCCACTTTAGGGATGGTCCCTCAGCTCCATGGGGGTAGAGCCTTTGTTAAGGGCACCGCTGTACCCCAGCAACTGAGGCCACGCCAGGCATGCAGTAGGTGCTCAATAAATGGCGGTGGACAAAGGAAAACCTTTCCCCAGCTCCACAACGCCTTCGGATCTAATCCACACGTCTCGCCCAGGCCCCCGAGGCCCTGCGCAGTCGACCGGCCTCCCACCGGCACTTCGGTTCCTCTCCCTGCTCTTGCCCACCCTTCCGCCCCCAGCCTTCAAAAGCGCTGATCCCCACCAAGGTCAAGGCCCCTCCCGCCACTCTGGGGGCCCTGCACTAGAGGAAGGGGGTTAGCAGAGCCTGACATCTGGAAAGGAGCTGGAACAGCGACCTTGGAGGGGCTCCGGGCAGCAGCCGCATGGAGAGGGAGGGGCCTGGGCGCTGCATCTGCCAGTTGTTATTTGGTTCTATGTCCCTCCCGTTCCGAGCCCCCCAGAACCTCTGTTTCCTTGTCTGGAAAATGGAGATGCTAATTTGGGCCCTGCCCTCCACCCAGTGTTATCCGACAAGGCTCTGTAACCTGGGAAGGGCCTTCAAAATCCTAGCAGAAATAATGAGGACATCAACTGCTAAGACAGCCTTAGGGCCCCCCACCGACCCCGCGCTCTTCAACGGTGGGCACAAGAACCGTTCACCACTGGCTTACTGCTATGCCAGCAGCTATAAATGCTTTCTACAAACTAACCCCTGTAACTGTCTCTACAACTCATCAGGTGGGAATTATCCCATGATACCAATGAGGAAAAGGGCTCAGAAGGGTTGAAGAACCTGCTTAAGGTCACACAGCCAGCGAGTGGTGGGGCTGGATTTGAACCTGGGCTCTGAATCACTTCAGTGCAGAGCTACACTGACCACTACAGAGGTCAGAGGGCAGGACACCGGACTCCTGGATCCCGGTTCGGCCAAGGTCAGGGGCTGGATACCCTACACTCAAGAGGACCTAGATGGGGGCGAGGGAGGATGGATGCTCTCTGGACTGCGGACTGAGCGTTTTCAGTGCCAGGCACCGTTCTAGGAGCTTCTTGTGGATCAACTCATTTAATCATCATGACAGCCCCAGGTGGGTGCCATTCTGAGATCACTGGACAGAGGTGAACACTGTGGCCCAAGGTCACACAGCACCAGAACTGGCACGCGTGCCCGCTACACCATCCTTGTGCAGGGACCTCTAACTCGGGTCCCCTGGTAGCTGTGTCACCCCCTGCATGTGTCTCTTACTGTTCTCTCCTGGTTCCCGGTACACACGTTGCCCCACGTTCAAGGATACCCTGGTCCAACTCTGAGAAGGGGCGAGATTTCAACAACAAGCCCAGAACCGCTGGATCGGCTGCCGGTAGAGGTGTTCCCAGCAGCCCTGGGCTCAGGGGATGAGGGAAAGGAACTGCCCGAAGGCGCAGCTGGCAGGGAGCAGGGCAGGGGCTTTGAGGTGACAGAGACCCACTGCAGCTTGAGACCTGGTGAGCAAAGAGTGTGCGACACCAGGGGCAAGCCAACCTGGGTTCAAACCCCAGCTTGGCCCCCTAGGGTCTGACACACCTAGGGCAAGGCCACGCCTCCTCTGAGCCCCAACCGGTGACTGCAAAATGGACGGAAACACCATATCCACATGGGGGCAACTAAACCACTGTTCCAGCTACTCGTCGACGACAGGGTGGCTCTGAGGCCAAGCCGGGTCAGGGGTTCACATGCCAGCTCTACCACTCCAGCTGGCAGATGGCGGGCAAATCATTTCACTTCACAGCAGGTGTCTCACTTTTCTCATCTGTAAAATGGGTATCACACTTCTCCCTACCTCTGTAAAACAGGCATAACCATGTCTACCCCATAGGTGTGTTTTGAGATTTAAATGAGGACAGGTGTGTACAAGGCCTGTCATGTGCCTGACATACAGTGCATGTTCAATAAACACTAGCTATTCACTAGCTCTGGAAATGATCTGCCTTCTCTCTGCCTCAGTTTCCCCTTATAAAACGGACATCACGACAAGAGTACCTACGGCTCCAGGATGTGAGTACTCAGCAAGTTAACCCACGTGAACCATTCTGAATAGTGTGCGGCACAGCACACACTCAACACACGTCAGCCATTAATCTCATGATTATTGTTTTTATTGCTGCTGTTAACCCCAGCAGGAAAACCCTCTAAAAGCTGGCAGGAGGAGACCAGAGGAACAAACCCCTAGTGAAGAAAAATTCTACAGTCACCACCGCCTCGCAGAGACTCAGGGACCTCCCTCTTCAGGAACCACAACCCTCGGAAGGCAGTAAGCTTGGACACCGATGCTGCGGACCAGAAGCGACTATCTGCCCCCTTTGACCACATCACCAGCCACGTTAGCTGGGTCAATGAGGGACTGTGGCCAGCCCTCCGGAAACTCCAGACCCAGGACAAAGGTTACGGGGCAAGCCAAGGTCACACACTGGCCTGGGGAGCAGGGGCAGTGGCCTCATGTCTAGGACTGGCTGCTCCAAGCCCCGACCCAGAGACCACAACAAGAAACCAGATCCGTCAGGGATGTGACTGCCCGAGTCCTTCAGAGCAGCCTTCCTCCCCCGTTGGGCTGGGCCAGGGGCACCCCCGCCTCAGTCCCCTTGGCCTGAACAGCTGGGAAAACAGCGCTCGGCCTCACTGCTGCCTAATGGTGAGGCCAACTGTTATCGCCTGGTGGGAGCGTAAACATGATGGGCCGCTGGACTGCTAACCTGGGGGCCACAAACAGCCTCATGGCCAGGATGGAGGTGCCTGCCGTGGTCTGTTGGTGCCCAGCCCCTTCGCACCCACCTCCAACCGAGGTGAGGCCAGGACTGAATGCCTGATGCTTCTCTAAGAGGGGAAGAGTGGACAAAGTTGAAAGGAAGCCCATGGAAGGACCCAGTTGCTCCAGCACAGGAATCGCTGAGCCCATAAAGCCTCTAAATGAGAAAAGGGGGTCCTCAGAATCCCAAGGATCAAGAGGTCCCGGGCCACCTTGCCCTGGTGGAGAGGTATCCCTCTAAACATTCCTCCCTCCCAAGTCTTAACAAGCAGGTCCAGGGGCACAGCTCCTCAAATCCAAGCTGGATACCCCCTTCCGCACTAATATGGAGCCGAAGAAAGCTCAGAAAACTTCAGACCGTGGCTTCCAAGACATCTACCCACCCACTCCCCACCCCCGCCCCCGGCCCTGGAAAGAAAGAATTGTCCACAGAGGCGTCCCACACACCTTCAAATAAGGTTTAAGACTGTGAAAGGAGTCTGGGGTAGACAGAACTCCCGGGGACCGGCCAGGTCCCCCCCAAAGTCATTAAAAAGTCCAATAAAGGGTGATCCTCCCCCTCCAGCCCAGTGTAAACCCCAAGCCCCACCCACCAAAACACAGGCGGCGGCAGCCCCTCCTCACTCGGCGTTACGGCCCTCCCAAAATACTCCCCTCAGCACCCACTTGGACCTGGGCCGTCCCGAGGACAGTACACACATCGCAGCCCGGCTCCTCTGCATTGATACGGCGCTGCTCCCCATCCTAAGGAGGGCTCCCCCAACCCCTCGGGGGTATAACCCAGACGGCGCTCTCCCGGCCACACTTGGGACAGGCCCCCCCCCAGATGCCCCCACTTTTCTAAACACACTCTAGGAAAGGCTCCCGCAGCCCCGGAGAGAGACGGCCCCCTACACTAGATAAGGCGCGCCCCCTCCATGGCTCAGCTCCCGCACACCAGCCACGCTCTGCCCTCCCGCCCCACCGATTCAGCCCCCCACCCTTCAGTGGTTCAGTCCCCGCACTTTGGCAGCCCCCCCCCCCCGCCGCGGCCTCAGTGGTACGGCCCGCCGCCCCCGCCCCCGCCCCCGCAGGGCTAGTCCTACCGCCCCCGCGCAGGCACCCCCACTCAGTCCCGGAAGGGGGGGCTCGAGGACCGTGGCCCCCGCCCGGCGGGCACGGGTGGTACGGCCCAGCGCGGCATCGCGGGGGGTCCGGACGCGACCATCGCAGGGGGGGGGCGCTCGGAAACACGCGCTGGCGCACTCACCTGTCACCGGCGGCCGCCCAGCCTCTCCGGCGGGGCTCTCCTCCCGCCCATCGCCACGCTGCGCTTGGTCCCGCTCCCAGTGTTTCCTGGCGGCGGCAACGGCGGCAGCAGCGGCAACGCCTTCTCCGAGCCAGGCCCAACGGCTCGCGAGGCGCGGCCCCCCCGCCCCCTCCCCCCAGCCCCCGCTTACCGCCCCCTCCCACCCTCTGGCCGGAAATACCGCCTTCTCCCGCCACAAACAGGAACTGACGTAGAAGAGCGAGCTATGGACTCGGAGAGCGCTAGGGCGCAAGCGCAAGGATGGAGAGGAGGCGGACTCAGAGCAGGGCGCCTGCGTACATTAGGCGAGCTTGGGCCTGTGTGGGTTCGGGCTATGTCTCGCGCAGGCGCGGGACGGAGAGAAGGGCTAGGAGGGCGCAGGCGCAGTGGGCCTCTGACGCCGGCTTTCCCTGGAGGCCGGCCGCGGTAGTTGTTTCCCGGCAGCCCGCGGTCCTCATTTACATACGCTTTGATCTCGCTTTCCTCGCCGCTCGCCTTTCCTCCCGGTTCGGAGGCTCCGTAAGAGCCCAGGAGCGGGGCTTCGAGGGGTGGCCTTTCAGTATGTCCCTGCTGGTTGCGCTCGGGCTCTGGAACCACACAAACCCAGCTTTGCATTTTCTTGCTGGTGACTGTGGGCGGAAGGCTCCACTGTTTCCTGTGCCTCAGTATCCACATCTGCAAAATGGCAACAACTCTAGCTGCCTCACTGGGCTGTTGGACTACTTTATGTTCACGGGACAGTTTATATCAATCAGACACTCTATGACTCCAAGAAATGAATCCTACCTGCTCATCGTATATATTAATTAAGTATGGGGTATAGCTTTTTTATGGGGTAATTTGGGCTTAGAAAGGCCTTAAGATCACTCTGCAAGGAAAGAGCTTTGCACAGATCCTGGCCCATTTATTAGTGTACCAGACAGCTATTGGACATCTGGTGCCCGGTCCCTTCTCTGTCATAGGTTGGATGGGGCTTGCCACCTTCTGAATTTGGGGCCCAGGATGCCCCACAGCGTGTCAGGTATGCGTTGGTTAGTGCATACTTCTAGAAGTCTTGCCTGGGAGTTGCAGAATCCTGGGTCCACCTAAGTCTGAGAGTGTGTCAGGCAAGTCCTGCTCAGGGGTGGATCTTGGCTTTCTCAGAGGTAAACCTAATGTTGGAACTGGCCCTTAGCTAAGGGGTTTCCAGCTTGGAACTCGCTGCTGTGTATTCCTAATTCATGGTCTTCCCCCATCCCAGTGTTGGTAACTCTGACCCATGCCTCCCCCACCACAGCCCTGACCATTTTAGTCCCTTCCTGTCCGGTGAGACGTCAGTCTCCTCCGCTGCACAGGGAGCTCCACAAGGCAAGAGATCAGGACTGTCATCACTGTGTACCCAACACTGGCCAGCAAAAGTCCTGGCACAGAGTGGGCTCTTGGGGAATGTTTATTTCAAGAATTATCCCTTGTGCTCTAATCTAGATTCAAGGTCACTGCGGCCCACCCTCTCTTCCTCTCCATGCTGAACAGCTCAGCCCATCCCCCTCCCTCTAAATCTTCCCGGGCTGTCTCAGTCACTGCCCCTCCTAGGGCACACAATGGATTATCTCACCGAAACCTCCCATTTGCTTGTGTATAAACTCCTTGGGGCACTAGTGGTGAAGGGAATGGCTTTCAAAGGACTTTAAGACCTACTACACACATATACGGACTCACAGTATAATGAAACCAAGTGTCACCAAACAATATTTACCCTTATGTATGATGCACTCTGATTTTTTTTTTTCCTGAGCTGTTAGAGACCCTGCTAAACTGATTTTCTGACCCGCTAATGGGTCATGCCTTGCAGGTTGAAAAACACGAGTCTGGGGGTGAACAGCACTCACCAGCTTCGGAAATGGACAGAGCTATTTCCAGTCATGCCTTCCCTGCGTCCTTGTCAAAATCCCTTCACTTCTCTGCACCTGCCTTTCCTCATTGCAAAATATCAATAGGATTTATTTAGCAACGTTACTGGCCAGGTTCTGTTCTTAAGACATCCCCAGCGGTATCCTGTTGCTGTCAACACAATCTTAGAGGTCAGGTTCGACAGTAAGGGGCTTGCTCAAGGTCCCAGGATAAGTTGCGGTGGAGGCACGATTTGAAGCCAGCCAGTCTGATACAAGAGCCTGTCCTTTGAACTCACATCATGCTGGAAAATGGAAAGTATTGGCCCTACTTCTGTCCCCTGTGTTGCTTTGGCAAACCACTTAATTATCATTTGGGGGCCTCAGTCTCTAAATTTCCACATGAAGGGTGATTGAGGAGAAAATTCCCTAAAACCCAAAATTGTTCTCTCCCCTCTAATCTGTTCTGTGAACTCCCCGCCCATGACTATAAATGTGGGCTGTGCGTGAATTTTTCTGGGGAGAAGGGCCAGTGGCTTCTCAGCTGAAGTCGGCTCGAAGTCCTCTTGATTCACAACAAAGCATGATTTAAGAATCCTGCCTTGGGGCCTGCCCCATGGCCCAGCGGCTAATTTTGCACGTTCTGCTTCGGAGGCGCAGGGTTCACCGGTTCCGATCCCGGATACAGACACTGCACTGCTTGGCAAGCCATGCTGTGGTAGGCGTCCCACATATAAAGTAGAGGAGGAGGGGCATGGATATTAGCTCAGGGCCAGTCTTCCTCAGCAAAAAGAGGAGGATTGGCAGCAGATGTTAGCTCAGGGCTAATCTTCCTCAAAAAAAAAAGAAAGAATCCTGCCCTAAGGAATGGAGAGGGCATCTCCTCGAAGCCCCCTCTGTCCCCAGGGAGCAGAAATCAGCCCCTGAGTCCATTTCAACTCTTCTCACAGAGATGGGGCTCCCAGTGGTGACTGGACAAGCTGCGTGGACCAGCTCTTAGCATCCCCAGATGGGAAGGTTTCCACTCATCCCCACGAGGGCTGGGGTCTATCCGTGGCAGTGGTGGAGGTGGCCATGGGCGGTCCCTCCCTGCCACATGGGCAGTCAGGAGGTGAAAGCAGGTGGAATCCAAATTCCCCCTTTCGTCATCTGCAGCAGAGCATTTTCGAGGGAGAAAGTCCATAGCATTGATCAGATTCTCAAAGGAGGCTGGAACAGTTAAAGAAAACAGTTTTTATTTAAAAGAGTTTCCCACGGTATACAGAAATGTTGAAATAATATCTTTGATTCTGCAGCCAGAAGTTACCAAGCCTCCCCACCCTAGATGCTGCTGTGTTGGGAAGATCCTTTTGGAGTAATTTTAAGTGTTGGGCAAAGGTACAGATAAGCCTCAGGCATTCTGTAAATGTTGGTTCCAATTTCCTTTTTATAAAGTGTGTTTCTGTTTCAAAAATTGCAATGGAAGACGCCATGCACCATGTGCGTTGTAAGACATCAGAGATTCCCAAAACGTTTGCATGGTCATGCTAGGCTATTGCACGTTGTGCAGACCTTGAGATAAAGCTTTTTTCACTCGGTGAGATTGAACACCTTATCAATCTGCTCCAAACACATGCAGGGCTTCCCATCCCCTAAGCCCCCGCCTGTCTCTCTAACTTCATCTCAAGCTGCTCTTGCCCTTGACCACCATGCTCTAGACACATTAACCTCTTTCTGCCCCTTCAAAAAGACAAGCTTGTTCCTACCTCAGGGCCTTTGCACTTGCTGTTCCTTTTGCCTGAACTATTCACTGCTCTGATCCTGATCTTTGCCTGACTGGCCCCTTCTTTGTCTTCCAGAACTCAGTTCAAATCTCACCTGTTTAGAGAGGCCTTCCCTGGCCACCCCAAATCCAAGAGATCCATGCTCTCACTATCTCTGTAGCATCCTTGAATTCCCTACTTAGCGCTTGACACTAATGGCTATTTTTGTTGTTAATTTTGTAACTGTCTTCCCCCAAACCAGAATATAAACTTTCCTGGAGGGTAAAGACCTTGCCTAGCTGGGGCTTGGGGATCAATAAACATTTGCTGACTGAATGTGGTTTTGATTCGGAAGGTGAAAGCTCTGTACGGGCTGACTTTAACTCCAGGTCGGAACTTGTCTACTCACAAATAAGTTGAACAAATAATAATAATCTTAACCCTTACCGAAGAATTCCCAAGTATCGGACATACTGCCAAGGACTATCTCCACAACCTTGTTAAATGTGCCTGCGGGTACACATCTCTGTAAGGCCTGCTTTGCAGATGTAAACACAGGCCCAGAGAGGGGGCGCCTCTGGCCAAATATCACACAGCCAGAAGGTGTGGCACGCAGGTCCCCTCCCAAAGATGTCCCAGGCCAGGCGCACACTTGCACCAGCAGCCCCGGACACCACCTCCGTGGGTCCACATTGGAGATCCAGCGACGTCTCATTTGATGCTAAGTTAAAGCATGTGGGTTTGAAACAGCGACATCCTTAAAACGTGGTTTCCCCCATTACTAAGAAAGATTGGGAGAATATGAATATCACCTAATTTTTTTTTTCGGTCAAGAAGGGAATCATTTCACAACGGCCGACAGTGATTTATAAACGCCACTGGCGCTGTGGCCACAAGATGGCGCCACCCGAGCTGCCATCCCTGCTGGGACGCTGACTTGCAGGCGTCCAGCCTTCTGGAGCCGGTGGGGGACCTTGGCGGTGTTATCTAAACATTCACTGCTTAGCAGGAGGCTCTGACACGACACCCAAAGGCCACGCGGGAGCCGGAGCTGGATTCTGAGCCCGAGGAAAAATGGCAATAAGGAACATTATTGGGGAAACTGATGGAATCAGAATATGGAAGGGGGTTTAGATAGGAGCACTGATTCCATGTGCAATTCCCTGATTTTTATAGTTGTACTAATGCTTATGAAAGAGAATGTTCCCAGGAAATACACACGGAAGGACTCCTAGGTAAAGGGGCATGATGCTCTCCACCTTCACCCCCAGATGGTTCACAACCACACGTGTGTGTGTCTGGATGTGAACATACTCGTGGAGAGGGAGGGAGAAGAGGGGACGGTAAGAGAAATGGAGCAGCAACTGGTAAGTCCGGGCAAAGTCCACAGGAATCCATGGAACCATTCTGCTACTCTTCTAAAAGTTGGCAATTACACTCAAAGTTACCCAAAAAGCTCTTTTCTGTAGCCAACGAAAATGTCATTAGAGGGTTCTTTAAGTGGTGGTGCTAAGGCTGCTCCTAAAAACCTTCCCTGAAAATCATCGATTTCAGAGATAAAAGTAGATGACAACACTGTGCCAGGGGCTGTTGGAAGCCCTTTTCACGAATCGACTCATTTAATTCCCACAACCAGCCTTTGAGGTAGGTGCTACTGTCACTCCCATCTTAGTGAAGAGGAAACTGAAGCACAGAGAGGTTGAGTAACTTGCCCAAGAACACACAGCCACAGAGCTCCAGCTCTGAATCACAGTGGACCATCAGGAGGGCCAAATGATCGCCAAGATAGGTGATACTGGCATTTAGGAGCAAGCACTGTCCCAAATATGAGGGGGCGAAAAGGCAGCTTTAGGGGAAAACTTTGGAACCATGAAAGTAGGTTTACCTTTTCTGATCCCCTGCCTCAACTTGATACTCAAGTCTACGCAAAAGCCAGTCTTGAATTAGGCAAAGTTTAACCAAAATAAAATAGGGAAATAAAGTGGCTGCTAATTCTGATGTGACCGACCTGCTAGCCATTAACACTGGAGGAAAAACCAGAATGTTCCTCAGACAAATCTGATTATATATTCTCAATATTTACTCTTAAATACACAAATGGCATAAATTCAAACTTGTAAAACATAGGTGCATTCCCTTCGCACCTGCAGTTTCACTCCCAGGTATTCACCCTGCGGGTCTGTTCACACACGAGCAAACGGGTACACACAGAGGCACAGTTCGTGATGGACAAAGACTGGGGAACCACCCGGTGTCCACAGCGAGGACTCGTTCAATGCATCAAGGTACAGCCACACAAGGGAACACTAGGCAGTTACTTTAAAAGGAAGCTCTTTTCAATAGGAGCTTTAAACGATGTTTAACATCATTGGCCATCAGGGAAACACAAATCAAAACTACAATAATCAGATATCATTTCACACCCACTAGGATGGCAATAATCAAAAAGACAGATAAAAGGGGCCAGCCTGTGGCCTAGTAGTTAAGTTCAGCACCGTCTGCTTTCGCGCCCTGGGTTCAGTTCCAGGCACAGAGCTACACTGCTCATCAGTGGCCATGCTGTGGCAGTGACCCACGTACAAAATAGAGGAGGATTGGCAACAGATGTTAGCTCAGGGCAAATCTTCCTCAGCAAAAAAAAAAAAAAAAAAAAAAGACACATAATAATGTGTTGGCAAGGTTGTGGAGAAATTGGGGCCCTCATACACTACTGTTGGGAATGTGAAATGGTGAGGCCACTTTGGAAAACAGACCAGCAGTTCCTCAAAAGATTAAACGTAGAATTAACATATGACCCAACAATTCAACTCCTAGGTACATACCCAAGAGAACCGAAAACATAGGTGCACACGAAAACTTGTACACAAGTACTCACAGCAGCGTTATGCATAAGAGCCAAAAAGTGGAAACACCCCGTGTCCATCAGCCAAAGAAACAAAATGTGGTAACCCCATGCAATGCGATACTATTCACCAACAAGAAGGAATGCAGTACTGACACCGGCTGCAAGGATGAGCCTTGAAAACAGGATGCCAAGTGAAGGAAGCCAGATGCAGAAGGCCATGTACTGTATGGTTCCGTTTAGAGGAAGTGTCCCGAGGAGGCACATCCACGGAGACAGGAAGTGGACGAGTGGTTGCCAAGGGCTTGGAGGGGAGGACAGAGTAGGGAAGGACTTGGGGAATGATGGTTAAGGGGTGCGGGGTTTCTGTTTGAGGTAATGAAATGTGCTGAAAGTGTGGGGATGGACACACAACTCTGTGAAAAACAAAAGCCATTGAAATGTTCACTTTAAATGGGTGAATGGGGGGCCGGCCCGGTGGCGCAGCGGTTAAGTTCACACATTCCGCTTCGGTGGCCTGGGGTTCGCAGGTTTGGATCCTGGGTGTGGACCTACACACCGCTTGTCGGGCCATGCTGTGGCGAGGGTCCCACATATAAAGTGGAAGAAGATGGGCACGGATGTCAGCACAGGGCCAGTCTTCCTCAGCAAAAAGAGGAGGATTGGCAGCAGATGTTAGCTCAGGGCTAATCTTCCTCAAAAAAATAAATAAATAAAACAAATGGGTGAATTGTTTGGTATGTGAATTATATGAAAGTTTTATTTTTTTAATAAAAAAAAGCTCTTTATGTACTGATATGATCTCCAGGATATATTAAGTGAAAAAAGCAAAGTGCAAAATAATCATATATGCTACCTTCTCAGTGGGAAAATACAGTTACGTTTGTAAATCAAATGTTTCCAAGTGGAAAAATCTAATTATTTGTAAAGGAAATATTTTTGGGAGGACACATAAAACCCCAGTAACACCAATTGCTTCTGGAGAGGGGAACCAAAAAAGCATAAAGAATAACACAGTGAACACCTGTGTGCCCACCACCCAGCCTTGAAAACCGATACTGGGGCCGGCCCGGTGGTGCAGCAGTTGAGTGCGCACGTTCCACTTTGGCGGCCCGGGGTTCACCAGTTCGGATCCTGGGTGCAGACATGGCACCACTTGGCAAGCCATGCTGTGGCAGGTCTCCCACATATAAAGTAGAGGAACATGGGCATGGATGTTAGCTCAGGGCCAGTCTTCCTCAGCAAAAAGAGGAGGATTGGCAGTAGTTAGCTCAGGGCTAATCTTCCTCAAAAGAAAAAAAAAACCATTACCACACTGTGGAACCCCCATGTGCCCCTCTGTAGTCACATCCCACTCCTGGAGGGAACATTATCCTACATTTGGAGTTTATCATTCCCGTGCATTTTATATATTTACTACACTTTAAGTATCTATAACCAATAAGCATTACTTTGCATATTTTAAACTATACATATCTTGCATTTTGCTTTTTACAATGTTTTGCTTTATTCATATTGATACGTGCAAATGTAGTTCTTGTTCACTGATGTATAACATTCCACACCCAATACATAATATTATACATCCAATATGGATATATAATTTTTCAAGATGGCCACAGGACAACATTTCATCCCACATGCTCTTCTTACAATGAGACCCTGACATTCCTGTCTTGGAGAGGTGGGGTCTGTGGTCTCACCCCTTGAATCTGGGTGGGCCAGAGACTGACAGATGGGAGGCAACGTGACTTCCAATGCCACGTCAGAAAAGGCAGTGCTGTTTTCCCTGGCTTTCTTGAGAAGCCCACTCTTGGGATGAGCTGCCATGTTGTAAGGAGGCCTCGCCACATGGAGAAGCCCTGTGAAGGCACTCTGGCGGACAGCCCACGCTGAGATCTTGGCTAAGCGCCAGTACTGGTTAACCACCGATGACTGAGGACACTTTCAAGAGGATTCCAGCCCCCGCCACATCTTACTGCAACCCCATGAGAGCCCCGAGTGATAACAGCCTAGTTGAGCTCAGCCAACCCCCAGAACCATAAGTGATAATGATTATTGATCTAAGTCGCTAAGTTTTGAGGTGATTCATTATGCACTAATTGGAACAAGTATGCCACAATCTGCCCATTCTCCAGCTGATGGATGTTTGGGTTGTTTCCAATTTTATGCTATCACAGTGAACATTTTTTTTTCTTGGTGAGCTAAAATCTGTTGCCAATCTTTCTCTTTTTTGCTTGAGGAAGACTGTCCCTGAGCTAACATCTGTGCCAGTCCTCCTCTATTTTGTATGTGGGACGCTGCCACAGCATGGCTTGATGAGCACTGCATAGGTCCACTCCTGGGATCCGAACCTGTGAACTGCGTGCCACTGAAACGGAGCACACAAACTTGACCACTATGCCAGTGGGCCAGCCCCTACAGTGATCCTATGAACATTCTTTTTTTTTTTTTAAAGATTGGCATCTGGGCTAACATCTCTTACCAATCTGCTTTTTTTTTCTTCTTCTTCTTCTTCTCCCCAAAGCCCCCCAATACACAGTTGTAATATCATAGTTGTAGGTCCTTCTGGTTGTGCTGTGTGGGACGCTGCCTCAGCATGGCTTGATGAGCAGTGCTAGGTCCGCGCCCAGGATCCAAACCGGCAAAACCCTGGGCCACTGAAGCCAAGCACATGAACTTAACCACTTGGCCATGGGGCCGGCTTCTGGACATTCTTATATGCGTCTCTATGTGTGTGTGTCTAAGTGTCTCCGGAAGGTAATTGCTGGGTTGGAGACTGCATCATCTTCAAGTATCCTACAACCCACCAAACTGCTTTCCAGAATGGTTGGTACCAACTTAGATTCCAACAGCAGTGCACATACTCCCAGAACTCCAAATCTTCCCCAACACTTGAGACTAAATACTTTGCCACTCCACTGGGCACAAAACAGTCTTATTCTATGTATCCTTTTTTTGGGGGGGTGGCGGGGAGATTAGCCCTGAGCTAACATCTGCTGCCAATCCTCCTCTTTTTGCTGAGGAAGATTGGCCCTGAGCTAACATCTGTGTCCATCTTCCTCCACTTTATATGTGGGACGCCTACCACAGCATGGCTTGCCAAGTGGTGCCATGTCTGCACCCGAGATGCAAACCAGTGAACCCTGGGCCACTGAAGCAGAGCGCATGAACTTAGCTGCTGTGCCACCAGGCTGACCCCTCTATATATACTTTTGTACCCTTGAATTTTGTACTGTTTGCATGAATTAATTCAAAATAAACATTTAAATGTAGGCTAATAAAGTATTGCTTTTCTGTTTTAAACACACTTTATATATTGGGGCTCCATATTACAATCGCATTTTTTAAAAAGGAGGTGTTGCCCCAGTAGCAACAAGCATATCTCATGCCTAGATCTGGTTTCTTTTCTTCTCTTCTCTTTTGGTGAAGAAGATTGGCCCTAAGCTAACATCTACTGCCAATCTCCCTCTTTTTGCTTGAGGAAGATTAGCCCTGAGCCAACCTCTATGCCAATCTTCCTCTATTTTTGTATGTGGGACACCACCACAGCATGGCTTGACAAGTGGTGTATAGGTCCGTGCCCAGAATCCGAACCTCTGACCCCCAGGCCGCCAAAGCATAGCACGTGAACTTAACCACTACGTCACCAGGCCAGCCCCTAGCTCTGGTCTCTAACACCATTCTACAGTAAAAGGAACCAGGGTCGGGGGGAATGGTGGACTCTGAGACCAGGGCAGGCTGGGCACGAGATGCACCTGGAGGATCCGTTTCACCGCAAAGTGAGGGAATGTCAAAAAACAAACAAACAAAACCACCACACAGCGATGGGAGCCTGTCAAAGGACACAGGAGCCAACTGAAAGAGCTCCCAATGGCCACAGTGGAACAAGGTGAATGACAAAATGAAGCAGTATTGATTATAACCCAAAGTATAAAATAAATAGCCTTCAGTCTGCCCTGATAAAAATAAATGATGGAATAAGTTAATAAATAGAAAAGACACATCTCCCTCCCAAAAGAATTCCAGCTAATTCTGTCAGTTCTTTGCCCTCAAGGAGACGGAGCGCAAGCCTATCATCCTCAGGTGCGGGCTGTGCAGTGACTTCCGTTCAGAGTCCAGTACGGAAGGGAGACAGAAGAGTCACTTTACCGTGGAGAAACCCAACGAATAGTACGGGATCAAGCCGGGTGATCGAGGCTGACAGACACGGTGACACATTAGGTGACGGCATGTCCCCTAGAGATGACGTGATCCAATCTGAGCTCTTCCTCTGAAACACCCCAGTCCCATTGTGAGAACATCAGACAAACCCCAGCCGAGCGACATCCTGTGATGTCCCCGACTAATATTCTTCAAAACTGTCATGGTCATCAAAAAGGAGTCTGAGAGACTGCCCCAGCCAAGAGGAGCCGAAGGAGATACGATGACATTTGTCAACATTAATGTTTGACAACATAAATGCAATATGGTAAGCTAGGACAGAAAAAGATATTAAAACTAAGGAAATCTGAGGAACTGTGGACTTTAGTTAATACGGAAGTATCAATGTTGGTTCATTAATTGTAACAAATGTATCGTACTAATGTAAGGCGTTCATAACAGGGGAAACTGGATATTGGAACTCTGTACTGACTGTATGTCTCAATTTTTCTGTACATCTAAAACTTCTAGAAAATAAAGTCTGTTACTGGAAAAAAAAAAAAAAAAAAGAGGAAGTGTTGCCTTCTTGAAGTGTGCGAAGGCCTGGTTTGAAGTTTATGAAGCAGGTAAAGTTAAGGCAGTGAACGCCAGGCCCTCAAAGGTGGGTCTATGGGAGCAGCGCTCACCAAACTAAGTCAGCCCAGAGCCCCAGAGGAGGGCAAGGAGGGCCACCGTCGCTGCGGCCCCACTCCTGGCAGCAGGCTCAGACACTGGAGGAAGGGGCGCTGGTGCTGGCCTGGACCCTGGCGGCCTGCCGCGGCAGCTGCAAGTTCCCCTCTTCCCTCTGCACCCACTGGTGTGAGCCAGCAGAGGCGGTGACTTCGTCCCCAGAACCACGCAGCTGGGCCAGCTCCGCTCCGGCTCTGAGATTTCCTGGGAGCGCTGGGCTCGCTGCCCCGCCCTTCCGCATCGGCTTGTGGGATGAGCATCAGAAGTCCCTGACTCGTGGTGTTGCCCTCACCCTGAGGACTCCACAAGTCCCTTGACACAGCAAAGCCCATCTTTAGTCCTTCCCGGCACCCACGTGGTGCTCAGTGTTAGCTCTTCGTGTCCCCTGACCCGCTTCCTCCAGCAGTCTCTGATGAGAAGGTCCGCTGCTCGTCATTCCTTTCCAGAGTGGGGTGATGAACGTATAAATAAGTCATCTGAAGAATGCCAGTCATCTCGGGGCAGCCTGGTTCAGATTGCTGTTGACCCTCTATCGGTATTTGCACTGAAGTGATATGCTTGGAATTCTTCAAATCTACCCCTGAACTGGCCCCACACGTGAACGAGGTCACCCATGGCAGCACTGCTTGTGACAGCGAGACCGGGAGCCACCTGGATCCCTATCCAAAAACGACTGGGTGTAAATGAGGCCGTGTGTGTGCATACTGCCTGTTCCTCCGCTTGCACGTATATACGGATGTGTGTGTACGCGCGTGCATGTATACAAGCACACACACACAAACACATCTCTGGAAGGATTACTCAAGACACTGCTAACACTGGTGGCCTCTGAGGAGGGCACTGGGGAGCGAGGAGGCTCTGGAAGTTTCCACTGTAAAGCCTTTTGTATCTTTTGCATTTTGAACCACATGTGCATATTATTTATGCTGAAAATGTTTAATAGAGGGGCTGGCCCCGTGGCCAAGTGGTTAAGTTCACATGCTCCACTTTGGCGTCCTAGGGTTCGCTGGTTCAGATCCTGGGCACGGACCTACGCCCTGCTCATCAAGCCATGCTGTGGCAGCGTCCCACACAGAAGAACTATAATGACCTACAACTACGATATACAACTATGTACTGGGGCTTTGGGGAGGAAAAAAAAAGGAAGATTGGCAACAAATGTTAGCTCAGGGCCAATCTTCCTCACCAAAAATTATACTCAAAAAAAAATATATCTATATTATTTTTTTTTTGAGGAAGATTAGCCCTGAGCTAACTGCTGCCAATCCTCCTCTTTTTGCTGAGGAAGACCGGTCCTAAGCAAACATCCGTGCCCATCCTCCTCTACTTTCTATGTGGGATGCCTACCATAGCATGGCTTGACAAGCAGTGCTATATCTGCACCCAGCATCCGAACCGGTGAACCCTGGGGCCGCTGAAGCAGAACGTGTGCACTTAACCGCTGTACCACCAGGCTGGCCCCTCAAAAAAAAAAAAATGTTTAATAGAACCAGAGGAAAAATAATGCACCCCTGTTGGTCACAGCTGTTGGGGGTGGTTTGGGGGAATCACCAAATCCAGTGAGGCAGAGGAGTGTCCGGCTCCGGTCCGTCTGGCAGACGGTGGCAGGACGGGGCGGACTCTCAAGGCCCGTGGCATCCCAGAGCTGCAGACACTTCCTCGGGCAAGTTGATGGCAGTGAGGAAAACGTGGACACATGGACAACTCTAAAAAATCCAAACCCACTGTCCTAGGCCCCTGCCCTGCCCTTTCCAAAAGGGCCCCATTTCAAATCTGCAATTGAGCAGCACGGGGCAGGGGTTCAGGGACCAGGACCCTGGTGGGCTCCCTGCCCTCAGACCCAGGCGGCCGCGTGCCAGCTGGGCGAGGCCTGGGGCACCTTCCTCCCGTCTCAACCTCTGTAAAGAGCAAGAGTACGACTTACCTCATGCAGGTAAGCCTTTCACAGTAAGAGAGCAATATGGGTTTTTCTATCATTGTAGTTCCTATCAAGAAATTACCCCATGCTCTTAAATTTAGGAACTGGAACTCTTCCAGTGAATCCTGGCAGTTGCTAAAATTATCCACAAAGCGGAACCAGAGGAAATTAGGGGGGGACAAAAAAAAAAAAGAGTAGAAGATCAGCAAGGAAAGTGCCTATGTGCGTGAGCGCCTCCTTGTGGCGCTGACATGAAGGGGCAGCCTCTGGAATCGTGACATTGCCATCACTTGCTGTTCTTCTGAGGTCCAACCTCAACCAGTACCCGGAGGGTCTAGCCTGGGCCCTCACCAGGACAGGGCTCTGTGGCTACGCTCTCTCCACTGTCGGTCACACTGAAGTCCAGCCCCTCCCACCCCAGGCCCAGTGCTCAGGATACTGCCTGACACACAGTAGCATCCCAATGGGACATTACTGAAAAACTAAAAATAAATGACCAGTCTGGGAAGACGAAAACAGGTCTGGAGATGGCTGGTGATGGCTCTGCAACAATGCGGGTGTAACTTCATGCCACTGACCAGTACACTTCAAAACGGTTAAAATGGTAACTTTTATGTTATGTACATTTTACTATAATAAAATAAAAAGGATGAGGTCTCATCTCATCTTCACCTGCTTTTACTTCCCCTCCAAACCCCCCTGACCACTCCTGGTAATCTCATCAGATCCTGTTCTCTGAAAGGGAAAAGGGCCCCCAATTTCCCTCTGGGTCCTCTCCTCTCTCTGCTCCTTTCCAGCGGGTGTGGCCAGGCCTTGGCTCTGAACACACCTGAGCACGCCCGCTGCTGCCGCTGCCGCCCTCCAGCCCAGGTGGCCCCGAGCGCAGTGGCCTGCTTACCTCTCAGTCAACCTGGTGAGAGCCGACGCCCTCCTGCCCCGCCCACTCCTCACTCCCTGCCTCCCATCTCCACAAACGGCACCTTCCTCTAGATGCCCAAGGTGCCCAGGTGGGTGTGATCCGAGATTCCCACCCACCCCTCGCCCCACTTCCAACCCACCAGCTCAGCCTGCTCCTCCTCTGCACACCTAGGCCCACCCACTTCTCTCCTCTGGGCCGCCACCACCTCCCTGTGCACCTGGGATTTCGTTTCTTGCCCAGGCGACGGCAGCAGCTGCCTCCCCGCTCCCACCCCTGCCCTGCCCACAGTTTATCCTCCTCACAGCGGCCAAAGCCCTCTTCATCAAAGGCCCCTCAGATCATCCTTGCCTGCTCCAAATGCTCCCCAGCCCCTCGAGCTCCCAGGACGGTATCTGAATTCCCCACCCTGGATCACACAGCTCCAGGTCATCTGGTTCCTGCCCACCAGCCCCGACCTGCGCTGGATGGCAGGCCCCTCCTTTGCTCGCCAGCCACCATGGCCTCCCTCTGTGGTCCTTGTCCCGCCTCGGGGCCTTTGCTTGGCTGTTTCCTCTGGCTGATGCTCTCTTCCTGAACTTCCCTGAGTCACTTCTTTCCATCCCCAGCTCAGCCCACATGTCACCTCCTCTGAAAGGCCTCTTACCCCCAAGATCGAAAGAGGCCCTGGTCACTCTCGCCCATCCCTCGGATTCTCTGGACAGCGTGATCACCGTACGCCCGCGGGCCGGGGCTCGGCCGCCCTGCTCACGGGGGGAGCCCCAGCTCCTAGAACAGGCCTGGCACGGGGCAGAGGCTGCGTGGCAGAGAGAAGGCGCATGACCAAGGCCACAGGAACCACGGCCTCACAGACGGAGCCTGCCGTTTGGAAGGCGGCCGCCAAGCAGAGCGGCAGGAACGGGGGAAATCCACAGGGGAGGGGGGAGGGCAGGGACAGATCCGCCAGGTCGCTGAGGGGAGGAGGAGGCCCACCCGAAGAGTGACTGTGACCATCACTCCTTTGACCCGGGGCCTGCCGAAAGGACATGGCCCACGTGTGTGCGGGAAGCCTGACCTCTAGACACAGCCCGGGCCCCACTGGCGCCCCCACCCGCATCGTGCTTGGTGTGAAAAACAATCCTGTGACTCACCCTGAAGGAGGGGAGGGAAACAGTCGGAAAGTCACAAAAATATATTAAAACAGCCGTTCTCTTCTCTTCCAGCACTGGCCTCCCTCCCCAGTGCCCCTTACCCACCCCCTGCCACAGACTTTCAGAGAAAAAGATGCCGGGGCAGGAAAATGGAGGTGCCCCTGCTGCAGCCCAGGGCGTGGGGCGGTCCCTCCAGCCTGGGAGTGAGGGCGGCTAACAGTCTCAACAGGCTCGACGCCACCGTCGACGCGGGGCCCGCGGGGAGGCTGGCGGTGCTGGAGGGTCAGGCAGGACGCAGCGCACAGTCGGGCCTTGCCACGGGGACAGAAAACAGAAAAGAAATGAACAGAGTGAAGAGAGGGAGAGACAGAGAAGTAAAGTGTGTGTGGCGGGGGGGCGGAGGAGTAGGGGAGGGGTGGGAAGTCAGCAGCGGGGGGAGGCGGGATGGGGAGCCCCTCCAGGG
Source organism: Equus quagga (assembly GCF_021613505.1). NCBI lineage: Eukaryota > Metazoa > Chordata > Mammalia > Perissodactyla > Equidae > Equus > Equus quagga. Next base: position 97,322,984 of record NC_060279.1, on the reverse strand, counting down.
GACACCCACTCTGGGGGACCGGGAGGCGAAGAGCCAGGGGGGATGAGGGCAGCAGCTGCTGCTGAGAGGGAGGAAGTGGGGCAGGAGGGAAGAGGACACTGGGCACGGGGAGGGGTGGAGAGGGGTCCTGCCAAGGCCGCAGTCAGAGGAGAGAACTAGGACACGACAGTAGGCAGCGCCCCAGAGCGGCAAGGCCAGGCCGCAACGACCGTCTCAGACTCGGAAGAACGGGGTGAACCCCCAGAAAGCTCGGCCCGGCTCGAACGCCTGAGGGAGACAAGCAGTGTCGTCCAGAAGCCGGCAGCAGGGCGGGCGCGCCCTCGAGGAAGCCTCTGCCTGGAGGGGCCTGCGCCCAGCCGGGGCTAGGTCCTGCGGCCCAGTCTTTTGAACACACTCACGGTGCCCGCATGGTCCATCTGGGCACCAAGGCCCTCGCTGGAGCTGCTCCCCCGGGGCCCCACCAGGGTCCTCTTAATGGTGACTTTGACCTCAGTCGAAGACTTACTCTTGGTGCTCGTGACCTGGCTGTCCTGGGCCTCGGGCACGAGGGCCGCCTTGCCCAGTCTCTGGATGATGCTGACTTTGGACAGGGACTCCGGCTTCCTCTCGAGCCCGGGGCGTGAGGCGAGGGCCAGGCGCCGCAGCGTTGGGGCAGCAGCCGTGGGCGCCGAGCTCGTGGCCTTGGCTTTGACAGTCAGCGCCGGCTGCGCACTGGCCTTGGCTGGGCCCCGGCCTAGCTTCTTCAGGACCCCGGCATACTGCAGGACAGAGCTGCTACTGCTGTCGTTGTCGCTGTCCCAAGCCAGATCCTCATCCATCTCTGGGGTGGCCCCCAGGCGGCTGAAGACTCCTGTGGGCTGTGGAGGTCAGAGACAGGACAAAAGAGTCATTTTCATTCAGTCACTCAACACGCCTTCACAGACAGCTGCCTCATCTGTGCCTGGCCTCATGGGGCTCGCAGTTGGGAGAAACACACCTTGGTGACACTCCAGATAGTGGTGAGAGCCGTGGCAGGGGCAGTCCAGGGAGCTGGGGAGCTCAGAGGAGGCTCCTGACCTCGCCCAAAGTCCAGGGCAGAGTCCCTGGAGAAGGGCCATCTGAGCTGAGATCTGGAAGCTGACTGGCAGTGGGTCTAATAATGACGGGGAGGAAGGGGTGAGCCACGCAGAGGGAAGACTATTTGCAAAGGTCTACAGATGAATATGCGAGAAAAGACGAATCTGGTCATTTACTCAACAGATACTTTCTAAGTCCCGACTCTATACCTGGCCCTGTGCTGGGTGGTGCTGGGGACAGAGTGGTGACCAGGACAGACCTGTGCTGCCCTCACAGTCCAGTGAGGAAGACAGACCTGGCATCGGAAATGACACAAGTACTTCTGTAATTACGAGAGCAGCGCATTCTCTAGAGGGAGCTGGAGCGGGAGGACAGCCGTGCCTCCTCGCCAAGGTCAGGGGAGCGTCTCTGAGGCACCATGTGCAAGTCAGGCCCTCAGGATGAGCCGGCAGAGAAGAGAGTGCAGGCTAAGTCACCAAGGCAGGGATGACAGTCACATTCACGGGGCACTCGCTATGTGCCAAGCTCTCTAGACAGCTGCCCCTTCGAGCCGCCTGATCCTGAGTGTTATGATCACGCTCACAGTAAGATTCTAGGAGGGGGAAAAGGCCAGAGCGGGCGAGCCTGGCGAGCGAGGGGCTGGGAGGTGGGACATGCAGCAGGGGAGCTCGCCACAGTGAATCAAGGGGACACCGAGAGAGTGCCTACCACCCACCAGATGCCCCCAGCGCTGTGCGAGTCTATCCACTTGATCCTCATGACCACCTATGAGGTGGGGACTACACAGATGAGGAAACTGAGGGACAAAGGGCTTAAGTGACATGGCCAAGGTCACACAGCCAGGTGGTGGCAGAGCAGGATTCACACGGGGCTGCGGACTCAGGCTGCAGCTGTACCTGGGCCTGAGGGAGGCCACAGCCAGAGGGACGGGCTTCATCCTGAGCCCAGGGAAAGCCTCGGAAGGACTTCGGGGGCGGGAGCGGGTGGCTGTCCTGTGGGCGGCACACGCTGCCGCTGTGGGAGAGGGCCAAGGCAGCCACACAGGGACTTGTCAGGAGGCCACTGCCCTAGCGGACAGGGAGAGGTGGCAGAGCGGTGCAGACAGATAGCGCCATCAGACCCGTGACTGCCTGGAATCGGGGGGAGGAGCACCCCTGAGACAGGGCCAGGAGGGGAGTCACCTCGGGAGAAGATGCCGAGACAGTTTTGGGACACAGTAGAGGGAAGGGTCTAAGGGCAGCGTCCACGAGTTGGCCAGACCCTTACGGCTGGAAACTGGGAGAGGTGGGTGCAGTAGGAGGCCAGGGAAGCCACCCATGCAAAGAAGGGATGTCAGGCTGGAAAGGGGTATGTGAGGGGTGAGAGGTGGGAAGCGACAGGAGTGGCGCCCAGGGAGACAAGAGCCAAGGGCCCCGAGGAACCCCCCACTGCCAACTCACTTTATTCCCCGTCGTCGTGTCGGCCTTGGTCTCAGCGCCGAGGCGGTCAAACACAGACGTCCTGTGAACACCTAGGAGGGAAGCGCGGCCATCAGCCAGCTCTGCTGAGGGCCCCTGGGAGCCCAGCCTGGCCAGCACCTTGCAGACAAGGGCGGGGACCCCCGGCAGCCCTCGTTCAGGCGGCCACAGACCAGGCCCCATGTGGTTTTACATCTTTGCCGTTGGCTCACGTTGATCTTAACCTACGCACTCCAGCTAGTGCTAAACGTGGGAAAGATGAACTCAAACGGATGCACACTCCTTGCACCGTACTACAGTTCATGAAGTGCGTGTGCGAGAAGAGTTCTTAATCCCTGCTCGTCCCTTCCACTCTTTTGGGGTCATGGGCGTCAGAGGGAATCTGATGAATGGTAACGAGTCCTCTCCCTAAGGAACAAACTGAAGAGCCACCAACAGGAGGATGCTTACTAAATGACGGCTTACGAATACGATGGCAACACCAACCCCTCATTACCAAGAAGAGGTAGCTGTACATGCGCTAATGTGAAAAGAGCTCAATTAAAAAGCTGTAGAACAAGACCTGCGAGATCATGCTATTTGTGTTTAAAAAGAAAAAAACCACCCATCCCTGTGTACACATACGTACAGCTGCACGTAAGCTCATGGATGCTGGTCTGGAAAGGTTAACAGGAGGCGTGGGCTATGGGAGTGAGAGGGAGAGTTTCTTTTTACAGTATATGCTTCCGCATCCTATCTGAATGTCTTTCCACGAGAACATATACAATATTCTAAAAGGCTTCCTGTGAGGAAGACCAGCTCCACACGACTAGACACAAACCCCAGCTGTGCCCTGACGCTCAGCCGCATCTCTCTGGCTCAGAATGACAGCTCCCGCTTTTTTGGGGACCTGCCCTCAGCCAGGCACAGTCACCCACTTCCCAGGCTGGCATCAGCGCATCCAGGCCCCTGCCCCTTGGGCAAGAGGCATCAGCTACACTAACTGCAGGACAAGAGGGCAGAGTGGGTGACTGGCCCCTCCCCTATGGCCACCACCGCTGTCCCCTTGGTCCAAGCACCCCCAGAGTCCCTTAGAGCCTGCGTCTCAGCCAACGCCTGTAGGACCAGCCCTGCCCGAGGCAGCAGAGGGAAAGGCGGCGGCGCCCTGCGTGCCCCTGCAGGCCGTACCTTTCGCTGCCTGCTGCTGCTCCAGGATCTTGCGGGTCCGGGGCGTGGTGCCTTTGGGCATGTTGATGATGTATTTCCCCTCCATCTCGGCAGTGACCCGACGCCGCTTGGTGGGAATGGCCAGGCTCTCCTCCTCCCGGCGGGCCAGGGCAGCTGGGGAAGGGGGGCAGTGGTGAGCACCTTCTGGGGTGGAATGTTCTCTGGGGATGGGGGCTGGACGCCCTGCAAAGGGCACACGTGTGCCCTTCATCTCTATGCCCTTGCATGACTGGAATCCCCTATCTTCCCCACCACCCTCTTCACCACTGACTCTGAACCGAGAAAGGCAGAGGTCTGGGCAAGCTGGGTGCACAGACACTGAGAATCCCCAGGCGGGAGTGGGCCACCCAGGTTCTCTGTGGCTCTGTCCCTGCCCCGAGCAGGCTCCCCTCCCAGCCCAGCCAGAGTGCCCTCAGATGCTGGGTGGGGGAGAGCTCCATCTAGGCAGTGGTTTCACAGGCCTGCTCACTTAAAAATCACTCAAGCTCTACACTTATTTGTGTATAAACAAAGCATACTTGCATTTTTAAAAAAAGAACCCCTTCAAACATGTCGAGGGGTAACAGTGCCAGTTCCCCACAGGCCCACCATTTTTTTAATACTTTGGAAATTAATTTGAACTTTCTTGCTCGTGGCACACAAATCAAAAGGCCAGAGGGGGTGAGGCACTGTCAAACACACACAGCAAAAAGAGGAGTGTGTGATGGAGGCGGTCAGGGCGCGATGGGGCTGGGCACCAGAATAAACGAAGCCCATGCCTGGGCCTCAGTTTCCACTTGTGCTAAGATCATTGTTGTGGGGATGGGTCCAACAAAGGCTGGAGAGTGTGGTGGATAGAGGGAGGGCTCGGAAGCCCGAGGCCGGAGTCCCATGCCCAGCTTTCAAGGAGACTGAGGAGAGGAACCGAGGCCCAGCATGGAAACGTCTGCAGAGGAAGAGTGCTCCAGGAGAAGGGGACATCGGGGCAAAGGCCCCAAGATGGGAAGGAGCCCGGAGGGGATCTGAGCCAGCAAGGGGGAGATACACAAGAGGAATCCACACTACACAGGGCCCTGTAAGGCCACATGGGAAGACTGGACTCCATGACCGGAACAATGGGAAGCCCCGGAGAGTTCTAGAGAAGGGTGTGAAAGGCTCAGATAGAATGTTCTGAAGGATCCCTCCGGCTGCTGAGAGGAAACAGTAGCTTCTTTACCTTTGACCCCAGGCATCAAGCACAGGGCCGGGCACCAGTGCGGGGCTCAGTGAACATCTGTTAAAAAAAGACTGAACCACCCATAGTCAACAACACTGTACTGTACGTGTCAAACTTCATTAGGAGGGTAGACCTCACGTTAAGTGTTCTTACCACAATAAATCAAACAGAAAATCAAAACACTGAAGCGACCACTGAGTGAGAACCACGGTGCACCGTGTTCAAACACACCGCCTCGAGCGCCTCCACGGTCTTCTGGGGAGGCTGTCCCAGCCCCATTCCACAGACGTGGAGGGCGAGGCCCACAGAGGTGCAGCGACTTGACCAGGCCCGAACACTCTGGACGCCAATGGCCGTCAAAGCACCTTGCAATGTTGGCAACACGACCCCCAGTACTGCCTGCCAACCCACATTCACCTCCAGCTCCCCCGCCACCTGCCCGAGAGCCCTCACCGGCGGCCTTGGCACTCTTTGCTGCCATCTTGTTGGACACGGTGACGGAGATCTTGGAGGCGCCGGTGTCTGGCCGCCTGGGGGGAGTGCCGGGTGGGGAGTCACGGTTCAGGCTGTTGGCGATCATTCGGGAGGCAGCTGTGGGAGGAAAGAGGAGCGTCTGGTTGGGCAGGCCCTGGGAAGGAGGCCAGGATGGAGGCTGCAAGCCTGGGGACTGAACGGGGAAGGGGTGGCCGGAGGCACCCTGTGGCTGCACTGTCCTCGTGGGGGGATGCTTGGGGGTGGGGCGACAGGAACTAGCCCACCCCTCCTGCCTGGCGGCCTTTCCTGAGGCCCCAGACCAGACTGGTTCCCCTGACACTTCACCCATCCCTGAGCTCATCCCTCCCCTCCACTGCAGCTCAGTCGCCGTCCCAGGATCTTCCTCGCTCAGAAGCGTGCGCCTCCTCAGGGCACTTGCTGTTCCCACAGCCCGGCATGCAGTTCCCCGAGTCCCGGGGGGCTCGCTCTGACTCTTTACTCAGGTCCCCTCTCAGGCGGCGCCTCCTCTGGGAAGGCTCCCCGGACCACCCACCCCCCTCTACCGCCCTCCCCCGCACCAGGCTTTCTTTTCTTCAAGCCCTGAGCGCTGCTTGACGTGAAATTACATCTATCTGTCTACTGGTGGGCTCTCCCACCAGCACGCGAGCCCCGTGATGAGACACTGTTTCCTGCTGTATCCCCAGTGCCCAAAACGATGTCCGATGCTTCATGGGTCCTCAGGAAACACCTCCTGAAAGAAGGAACGTCGCCACCAAACCTCCCAGCACCTCTGTAGACAGGATACACCGCAAACCAGCTCTACAGATGAGGCACTGCGTCTCGGGGAGCGGCTCACTCAGCCAGGCCCCTGGGCAGTGTGGGTCCGGCTCCAGCTTGGCTGGGCACGGAAAGCAGTGGCCTCCTCTGGGGATGGGGGCAGTGTCTGGGGGCCCCTGTCTTCAGTGGAGAGGGAGGCGGGCTGTCCCAGGGTGCGAGGTGGGAGCTATAGCACACAGACTGGGGGGCCAATGCCATTGTGGGAGGGTGACAGGTCTTGTCTCAGGGTGCAGCTGCTGCTAGCCCGAGCACATGGCTTTCAAGAGCTCTTGGGGGGCCGGCCCTGTGGCCTAGTGGTTAAGTTCAGCACACTCTGCTTCGGCGGCCCAGGTTCAGTTCCTGGGCACAGACCTACACCACTCACTGGCGGCCATGCAGTGGCGGTGACCCACATACAAAATAGAGGAAGACTGGCAAAGATGTTAGCTCAGGGCCAATCTTCCTCAGCAAAAAAAGGCCAGCTCTCAGGGAAGCCCTGTGGGGAAAGAAGGGGGGAATCTTCATGCTACCACTGCTTGCTGGACAGGCCTGGTAGCCCCCTCCAATGGCTTTCAGGTTTTGGTATTTTGTCCTACCTACCCCTAAGAAGTCTCTTTTCCTGCTACATGCTCCCTCTCAAAACCTCCTGAAGTGCCCATAATGACCATCAACACATTATAATTACATATTGCCTTTTAAAAAAAATTCTAACTATAACATACAGGAAAATACATCAAGCCCATACAGACCACTTAACAAAAGGTGAGCTCCCACACACCCATGGCCCCGTGGGGCCCTCCCAATCAGACCTGCTCCCCTCCCCAAGGGAAGACAGGGGGGGTTTTCGGCCCTGCTCCCTCCCTGGTAACAATCAGCTATATACCCTTCCACAGTTTCCCCAAGACGTTTCTTCAGACCCTTCTCGAGCTGGAGAGGTGGCTTCCTTGCGAGCGGCTGTGCAGACTCTGATGGGGAGAGTCACTCGCGGCCCTCTCTGACCGGCCGGGCCATAGACGGGGCTGTCCTGCTGCCAGAGGTATGTGGCTGAGGGCCCCGCTCTCGCAGAGCACACGGAGGGAACCGTCTTGCTCAAACGGGCTCTGGGGTAGGATGCTTTATCACGGCGCGTGAGCACCATTTGAGGGAGGGAAACCCCCCTGCCTGGGCTCTACAGAAGCTGAGCCACAGCCAGGATGTGAGGGGAGAAAAGACTGCTCTGTTTCCCCAACAGGACACATGTATCCTGTGTCATAAAGCGTACACCAGCAGCCACCTCAGGAAAGTGATTCTGGGCACTCTTCCCCTCCTTTCCTTCCTCGCCTGCTTCCCCTTCTCTTCTTAATTGCCGACTTTCTCCACTAGGGTTTATGTTTGTTACTTTTCATTTTTCAGACTTATTTTAAACTATGGAAGGCATTCAGAATGGCATGAAAAGTACCTACTGTGTGATTTCATTTACATAGACTTGAGACTCTTTTTTTTTTTTTTTTTTTGCTGAGGAAGATTGGCTGTAAGCTAACATCTGTGCCCATCCTCCTCCTCTATTTTATATGTGGGACACCACCACAGCATGGCTTGATAAGTGGTGCATATGTCCCTGCCTGGGATCTGAACTGGCAAACCCCAGGCCACCAAAGCGGAGCACATGAACTTAACCACTACACCAGCAGGCTGGCTTCTACACAGACTTGAAAGACTGGCCAAACTAATCCATGTTGGTAGAAATCAGGGTAGTGGGTATCCTCGAGGGGGCAGTGACACTGGTCACGTTCCTGTTTCTGGGTTTGGGTGCTGCTGGCTACGTGGGTGTCCCTTTGTGAAAGTCATTTGGATGTACTGTTATGATCTAAACCCTTTTCTGTATGTAAACTGTGGGAGACTGATGCAGAAAGGAACCCCAATTTGTTGAGCCTCCCTGCATCCAGGCCCTCGAGTTGGCCCTGCCCACACTGATTCTGGGCCCAGCCACGTGACTTGCGGTGGCCAATGTTATACAAGCAGAGGCTTAAGAGGTACTTTGCACCTTGGGGCCTGCCCTCTTCGGCTGCTTCTGGAAACCCTGCACCCGCCACTGTGTGGACAAGCCCAGACTAGCCTGCTGGATAACGAGACACAGGTGGCCAAGTCACCCCTTTCGGCCCAGATAACATCGAGCCAACCATCAGACGTGAGTGAGGCCATTCTAGATCACCCAGCCTCAACCGAGCTGCCAGGTGACCACTGAGATCAGCGGGGTGGCCGAGAACAGAACTGACAAGCCAAGTCATAAAATCAGGAGAAAGAGGGCCTGGCCCTGTGGCCGAGTAGTTAGTTCCAAGCACTCCACTTTGGCAGCCTGGGTTTGCGAGTTTGGATCCAGGTTGTGGACCTACTCGACTCACCAACCACACTGTGGAGGTGTCCCACACACCAACAATAGAGGAAGATCGGCAAGGTGCTAACTCAGGGCTAATCTTCAAAAAAAAAAAAAAAAGAGGGGGACTGGCAACGGATGTTAGCACAGGGCAAATCTTCTTCAGCAAAAAAAAAATTTCAAAAGAAATAAAAGTCTCTGTTTTAAACCAGTTTTGGGATGGCTTGTTAAGCAGCAAGACTAACTTATACGCACGTTAAATTTTTTAAGTTTATGGTTATTTTTTTAAAGTATCACACTGTTGAAAAAATAAAAGTATAAATACAATCAATTCTCAGAGATTCCATATTTGAAAATTTGCCTATTCGCTAAAATTTATTTGTGACCCCCAAACCAAGCTTGTGGTGCTTTTGCGGTCATTCACAGGCATGCCCAGAATGGCGAAAAACTTGAGTCAATCAATGCACACGCCCCATCTGAGGTCAACTACGGTCTTCTGGTTGCAGCTCTCATACAGAAAACAAGTGTCCTTTCTGCGATCTATTCAGTGGCACATTTTTCACATTTTTGTGCTTTTTCTTAGATTTTCCTGTTTCAAATGGCCCCCAAGCACAACGGTGAAGTGCTGTCTAGTGTCCCTAAGCTCGAGAAGGCCATGGTGAGCCTCAGGCGTGAGTTATCATGCTGTTGGCCAAGAGCTCAATGTTAGTCAAGCAACAATATATATTAAATAAAGTGTCTTTATTTATCTATTTTTTTAAGATCGGCACCTGAGCTAACATCTGTTGCCAATCTTTTTTTTTTCTTCTTCTCTTCTCCCCAAAGCCACACAGTACATAGTTGTATATTTTAGTTGTAGGTCCTTCTGCTTGTGGCATGTGGGACGCCACCTCAGCATGGCCTGATGAGCGGTGCCATGTCCGTGCCCGGAATCTGAACCAGCAAAACTCTGGGCCGCCAAAGCAGAGTGTGCGAACTGAACCACTCGGCCACGGGGCTGGCCCCCTAAATAAAGTGTCTTAAACAGAAATACACATAAAATAAGGCGAGGTACTGATCAGCAGACAAAAATGTTGTGACCAGAGGCCTGTAGGAACCTAACCCTGTAGCTCCCCTGGGAGCAGTGGGTCCGTGTTGGCTAATTCAATGTTCGCAGCGCCTTTAAAGAAGAGAACTACCAGAATGAGAAGTGACTGTATACACAGCCCTTCACTACCCAGCTTATTTTTCCCTAAGAGAAGAGGCCCCCATGGCTTTGCTCGCAGCTCTGCAAGCTCCAGGTGCGGCCCCCTCGCTGCCGGAGTGTGAGAATCCCGAGCATAAGGAGGCCGAGCCGAGGGAACTCACCGCTGCAGGCGCTTCGGCGAACCTCGCCAGGGAGGGGGCTGGGGCTGCAGGGCACCGACTCAGTGGCAGCTTTGCACATGTCCTGGAAAAAATTGACACCTGGGTTACCCGGGGGACAGGGACACGAGGCGGGGAATCGGAGACCCAGAGATCTGAGCAATACCAGGGGGATCCGAATGCCCCTGCGAGAGGAGATTTCAAAGTATTTGTCTCCTAGCCGTGAGAAAACATCAGACAAACCCCAGCTGAGGGGCATTCTACACAACAGCTGCCCAGGGCTCTTCAGAAGCAGCACCTCAGAAGACTATGAAACTCACAAATCAAGAGACTAAGGAGATACAATAAGAAAATGCAACGTGGTTTCCTGGAACAGAAAAAGGACATTAGCGGAAAAACTGATGAAACCCCAGTAGCCTGGAGTGTAGTTAACGGACGCGCACTGATACTCATCTCTCAGTTGTGACAGATGCGCCACGACTATGTAAGATGCTAACATTAGGGGAAGCTGGGTGAAGGAAACACAGAAGCTTTCCATACTAGTGTTGGAACTTTCCTAGAATCTAAAACTGTTCCCAAATGTAAAAGTTTAAAGAAAAAAAAAGTTTTGCTCAGTGACCTTCTCTGGGATAAGGCCGAGAAAGCCCCTGGCTTGAGAAAGCGCTCACGGTGGGGTCCGTCCTGGATCATGGACAGATGAAGGCCTGTCCCTGGGACGGAGGAAGCTACTAAGCGTGGTGAGAATAAGCCCAGCAGCCACCATCTGGTGAAGCGGCGTGCTCGAGAGCGCAGCTCGAGAACAGGTTTCCTTGTCGGTCAGGCGGTGGGCAGGCAGCGCGAGGAGTAACAGGGTCATATGTATGAGGGATGGAGACAGGGCTTGGCAGGTGTTAGCGATCCTAACTCGACATGCACTCACTCCAGGCCAGGCACTGGGTGCCGCAGACACCATCTGGCAGATGCCACCGCGACGCGACACAGCAGGGGTGTGTGCAAAGCCCGTTTCAGAGGACCTCAGGGAGGTGACCTCACTGGTCTAAAGTCACTGTAAGCAGAGGGGCCAAGAATGGAACCGCCATGTTGTTGGCTCAGTCACCAAATGGGTCCTACAGAGGGAGCTCCTGTCCTGGGGACAGAGAAGAGTCCTGGTCAAGATACTTATCATGAGGAAGATGAGAACTAGTGATGATGATAATTACAGAGAGCCTTTACTGAGGTCCCACTAAGGGCAGTTTACCCCGTATCAGGGCTTCATATGACTCAATACTTACAACTACCCTGCAAAATAGGTTTGCCTACCTGCATTGAGACAGTAAGGCTCAGAGAAGCTAGGCAAAGTGCCTAACGTCACACAGCAAAATGGAAGAATCACCCTCAGAACCCAGGTCTGCCTGCCTTTGCTTCCAAGCCTCCTGTTCACTCTGCCACTGCCCCTCCACCCCGACCCTAAACCCACGGACAGAGAGGTCGGGCAGAGCACCCACCTGGCGGTGCACCACCTTAGCATGCTTAAGGATGGCGATGATGTCACCCACCACAGTCACGCCCAGCTCGTTCATGATTTCCTTGTTGAGATCCAGCAGCATGCTCTTCTGGATCCTACAGCAGAGGGTCAGCAGTGAGGCCACAGTGGGCCCGGGTTGCCGGGCCAGCCAGAATCCTGTCTACTCCCCCGCCCACCCCGGTTCAGCTCTGTCCCCCCAGCCGCCTTACCTGTTATCCACAAACATCACGGCGTAATTGACCGCAGGTCCCGGAGGAATGCCGGCTTCCTTAAAGAACTGGATCCACTCAGAAGTGGCTGGGGGGGTGGACAGGGCTCATTACTCACATTACTCTCTTTAGAGAACAACGGCAGCAAAACCACAAAAGCAGTGGTTCCACAAATTAAACGCTCATCACACGCCAGGCCCCAGCTGAGTGCTTCACACGTACGATGGAACTGAGCCCACCTGCCCGCGAGTTCAGTGCATTATGACTCCCTCCTCTGCCAGTGCGGAAACAGGCAGGGCGAGGTTGGGCCACGCGCTGCAGGCCACACTGCTAACCTGCAGCAGAGGCCCAGGCCCCTGTGCTCCCACACGCCTTCTCTCTACAGCTCTGCCCTGCCCTGGAAAGTGACCGGCGGCATCATGCTTGGCCAATGACTGACCTGGGGGACCCAGGGCTCATCAGTGGGCCCACTCGAGGGTGACAGGATCCAGAGGTGGATGGAAAGAAGGGTCACAGAGCCTCCACGGGCACGGAGGTTAGAGCACAGGCTTTGGAGCTTTGGTTCAAATCCTGGCTCTGCCATTTCCCGGCTGAGGGACTCTGGGCAAGTTAACACTCAGTGCCTCAGTTTCCTTTCACTAAATTTAGGATAATACCTTCAACAAGTGTTCACAGAGAACCAGGCACAGACCAGGTCCTCTTCTAGGCACTGAGGAGACCACAGGGCACAAGACAATTCCTCTTTCCTCATGAAGCTTGAGCTGACATTCTAGTGACAATAGCGCCAATGTCCTGGGGTCACTGCACTGACTCAGTGAGGAAGTCCACACAGACGGCTTTAAATGACACCTGGCCCAGAGGATGTCCTCAACCCATTACAGCCACCACCAGCACCATCTTCATCATCATATTATTCTGCCAGCAGAACACACGGAGCCAAGGCCAAGACCAGGCAGACACCACCCACGGAGCTTTACTATTTCTAAACCTGTCGGCCTCTTCGATGTGACTTTCAAACTGATGCTGACGTGTCAGGCCAGGTGTTAGATAAGATTGTTAATTCCAAGTAGCACTTTTTTCCACATTTTAATATCTCTGAAACTAGGCTCTACCTCACAGTCAGTGGTGTGCCACGGTTTAATCGGCAACATTTTCTTTGCTTTCTCGTGGCAGAGAACACTGCAGCCAACAATCCGTGCTACTTTAGATGAGAATAAATTGCGTATTACTATGCCCATGTCGCTGATGAGACAACTGAGGCTCAGAGTGGAGAAAGAGACACTCTGGGTCAGACGCTGCATGGGTGGCAGTGCAGGGCCCAGGCCCAGGGGCCACACCTCTCCCCAGGAGGCCCCTGCGTCCCCGCCACAGGCTCGTCTCCCCAGGATGCAGGCAGGTGAGGGGCCCAGGCCCTCAGGACTTCCTCCACCAGCCCAGAGGCAAGGGGGCCTTTTCCCACTGTGCCCAGGCACGGTCCACCTGCCAGGCCATGGGGCCCGGGTCCCATTAGCCAAAAGTGGGCACCTTTGTCTAAGTATCGAAAAGTGCCACATAATGATTCCATTTACATGAAATGTCCAGAACAGGTCAGTCTACAGAGTGCTAGAGACACAGAAAGCAGATTAGTGGTGGCAGGGGCTGGGGGCGGGGGAATGACTGCCAACGGGTATGGGGTCTCTAGGGGAGGGATGACCATGTTGGAAATTGACTATGGTGACGGTTGTCTAACTCTGTGAACACAAAATAGGAAAACCATTGAGCTGTGCACTCCAAATAGGTGAACTGTATGAAATGTGAATTGTATCTCAATTAAGCTGCTAGGAAGCGGGGAAAAAGTGCCACGTAGTTTGGGGGTAGCTGGCTGCCTGAAGCAAAGTCGAGGAACTGCCAGAGTCCCCACCCCTGGCCCATTGTCTCGTGTCCTGCGAAGGAGGAAAATATGCTGCCAGGTAAATGCTCAGAGGCAGCGGCTGTGAAACGCACCCCTACTGAGGAAACGAGAAGACGGGGGCGTGCCCCGGACTCAGTGAGGTGCGGGCTGCTGTCCACACCAGCAGACAGGCACTAGAATATTCGCAGCAGCTTGTCTGGAATGGTCCCAAGCCAGAAACAACGCAAGACCCAGTGACAGCAGCATCGATAAACAAACGGTGGGCACTCACATGGAACATACCACACAGTAGGGCAAAGGAAAGGACTACAGTTACACGCAGCAACACCGACAACCCTCAGACAGTACGTCAAGCCAAAGAAGCCAGACACAAAAGACCACATGGCAGGAGTTTCACTCATAGAAGTTCAAAACCAAAGTCCGTACGGGAATGTTTTCACTGGTGGTTCAAGTATAAAGAAAGGGCCGAAGAGATTATCACAAAGCTAGGATAGTGGTTTATTCCATGCGGACGAGGGAGGGGGTTTGTGTTGGGGTGGGGCCCTCAGTAGGGCTGCAACATTCCATTTCTTGACCTGGATGATTACAGAGGGTTTGCTTTTTTTTTTTTTAATCTTTTTATTGAACTACAATGCATATGCACAAAAGTACACACAAGTTGATACATTTTCATAAATGAACACGCCCACGTAACCAGCACCCAGATCAGGAAATACATTCCTGACATCCCAGAAGCCCCCACCTCGTATTCCCTTTGTGGTCACTTCTCCCCGCCTCGCCAGGGCAACCGCCACCTTCTGACAGCACAGATTGGCTTTGCCTGTGTCTGTGCTGTATGTAAATAGAATCCCAGAGGATGTGCCCAGCCGTTCACTTTTGAACTGCTATTATAACCACACAGATACGTTTTACATTGTCTCCCATATGTACAAATCTCAAAAAATCTAAAAGCTACCAGCTAACCTCTGTGCTGCGGCAATCCCAAAATATAGAGCTTGAAGGGAACACGGTGACGAGGCTCATGAGGATAAAAATAGCTAACGTTTGCTGAGACCTAGGCCCAAGATTTCACATGCAATAACCTCCTGAATCCTTACAGCATCCCAGGACGCAGGGAGTGCCGGCATCGCCATTTTACAGGTGAGGGGCCACGTGGGCAATCTGCGGGACTCCACAACCCAAGTCCCGCGCGGCTGGACCACACTGTCAGGAGGCCAAGGCATGGAGAGGCCGGGGCAGGCAGGCCTAGAGCAGGCCCCGCCCCGCCCCCACGCGCCTCAGAGTACAGCTGTTCCTGCCAGTGACCCAGCCCTCCCTCCCCCACCCCGTCTCCCCCACCAAGGTCATACCTCAAAAAGGGCAGTAGGGAGAGGGGGCCCCGGAGAGAAGGCCACAGACTCACCCATAGTCACCGAGACCATTGTCTCCCTGGCCCTGAGGCTGCTCCCTGGAGCCTGGAAGAGAGAACAAGGGGAGAGGGCCCATGAGTCGCGGCGGCTGTGAGTGTCTGTCCCTTTCTCGCTGCCTGTCTGTCTGCCTGCCAGAGGAGAGTTCCTGGGCTGGGGGCTCACAGCCCAGGAATAGCCTGGAGCAGCTGGCAGGAAGTCAGCCCGGGACAGGGCTGCCACCGCAACTGTCACTTCTGCCTGGGACAGGGCCCAGGGACAGCAAGTGTCCACAGCTCCATTCCCACACACCTCAGAAGATCTGGCTGGAACAGGAGAGGGACAGAAAACAGACACCCCCTGCCCAAGCCTTTAAGCATCAATACCCCTTCATTCATCCATGCAAAACTACTTCCTGAGAACCTACTGTGTGTGAGGCCCTGTTCTAGGAGCTGGGGATACTGAGGTGACACAAACATGGAGCTTGGCATCTAGGTGAGGACAGGTGGAAGGGAGAGACAGAGAGTAAACGAGATGGTGCGTGGGAAAGCCTTCAGTGCCATGGAGGAAAGAGCGGCCCCGGGGAGGGAGGGGCTGCGGTTCTAAAGAGGGTGCTGGGGGAAGACCTCTGACAGTGACATTTGGAGACCCGAAGGAGGTGGGGGAGTGAGCCACACAGTTTCACAAAGGAAGAGTGTTCCAGAAGAAGGTACAAGTCCAGTGCCCTGAGCCAGGAGCCCATCTGGCCGTCTAGGCGACAGCAAGGAGCCTGCATGGCAGGGGCAGGGGAGTGGGGAGGAGAGTGAGGGGAACTGGGAGCAGAGAGTTGGGGCACCAGGTCATGAGGGGCCTCAGAGAAGAAACGGAAAAGCAACTTTCACTTAGAAAAGATTAGCAAATGCTAGAAAGGAGTTAAGGACATATTAGCACCCATGGAGACTTTCTCCTGGACATTAGTAACAGTTTCGAAAAGAGAATTAAAGGAAGGAACTTTCTCGCCTGAGGATCCGATGTCATCTGACCCCAGGACCACCTGGCCCTCCCTGTCCTGGCCCAAACTTCCCACTGAGCCCTCCCTCCTCTTTGGCCCTGCCCTCTCCTCCATCTCCTCGGCCTCTTCCTCCACTCTGTTCCCTCTACCTAGCCCAGCCCCGGATTCTCATCCTTCGCCCTCCCCGCTCCTCCGCCTCCCTTGTAGGGTACAGAAGGCTGTATCCGCACGCTTCTGTTCACCATCACACGCTCCCTGCCCCTCCCCGCCCTCATGCTGATGGTATAACAGGGCTGGTGGAAGAGGAAAGACTCTGGAAGCAGACTGCAGGCTTCCAATCTGCCTCAACCACTTACTAGCTAGGTGGCCTTGGCAAGCAGCTTCACCAGTCCAGCCTCGGGGTCGCCATCTGTGAATTGGGATGTACAAACGTTACCTACCTGGGAGGGCCAGCTGAGCGCCTATGTGCAAAGCACTTGCCACAGTGCCCGGTGCATACGAAGTACTCTAGAAGTGTGGGCTATTCTCACCCCCAGGCCTGACGCCCAGCCTCCCCTCTAACCCCCAGGGCCTTTGCCCGCCTCCCGGTTTTCACACAGAATGTCACCTGCGCCTGGAATGCTTTTCTCCTCCCGTTCTTCTAGAAAGCTCTCCATCACTCCGCTTGGCTGCCACCTGCTCTGTGAAGCTTTGAGAAGTCTCACCCACATGGGAGACTCTCCTCTCTATCCCCGGCTAAGATTCATCCTGCGGTCTCTAGCTTCAGCTGCATCTCTTACTGACGAACAGGACCACAGACGTCTGCCCTGTATTTAACTCCCTAAGATCCACCTTCCCTTTCGGATTTTACCATGGGACAAAGACAACACACCCAGCATCTGTCAAAGAGCAGGGCATGGACAGGCTTCAATAAGTCAGACGGAACAACATCTCGCACATGAAGCGCTAACTACGCACCAGGACCAGAGCTGGGCGTCATGCTGACGCCTCACAACCACCTCATGAGTGAGGACTATTATCAGCCCCATTTCAATCGATGAAAAAACCGACTCATCCAGGCGCAGTCATTTGCCAAATGCCAAATCTAGCAAGTGGCTTTACCAGGATTCAAAAACCAGTTCTCCCTGATTCCAGTGCCCGTGTGGCAGCTCCTGTCGAATGTTTACGTGCCGGGCACTGACTATATCCACATCTCAGTCACTCCTCACAGCCACCTGGGGAAAAAAGTAAAAATGATCCCCGTGTTACACATGAGTGTGGCAGGTCCAAGGTCACAGCCCAGAGGCTCTGATTCACGCCGGTCGAGGGCTTACTATGAGCCAGGCACTGTGGTCTGTCCTTGCCAAGTTTCAGTGAACGCTCACCAGAAGCCTTTAAATACTGGTATCCTCCCCCTATGGCTGCAGAATTCCCTGCTAGACTCAAATTCCTCTCTCCACCGTTAAGAGCCCAGCTCCAGCGCTGACCTCCTGAACAGTGAAAGTTATATAATATTAATAATAGTAGAAAAAAGATAGCTCCCGACTCAAGTAATTACCAGGTACCAGACACCCTGTGCTAAGACCTGAGAAGACTTGAATCCAAAACTCGATTTTGTCACTTCCTAATCCTGACTCTGGGGCAAGTGGCTTAATCTTTCTGGAACTCACTTCCCTCAAATATAGAGTAAGAATGAAAGAAATATCTATTCTTAAGTGGTTAGAGGGATTAAATGAGTTCATAAAACCTAAGGCCTTAGAACGATGCTCGGCAGGTGATAAGCACTATGTACACGTGCATTAAACAAAATAAACCTTCAGTGAGCTAGGCAAAGGACAGGACAGTCATTGACCTAATGTCAGTCATATGCAAAGCGGGAGCTGAGAACAGAGTATAAGACAACTCGACAGGGCCTGTGGGATCTGACAGCACGCAATCACTCTGCACACGTTATTCCCTTCCCAATTCTCTTTCATTTTCTGTCTACGACTTAATAGACTTTTCTGCTTCCAATGTATTTCAGGTTAATATCGCCTTCTTCTCACAGCCAGCAATGCTAGTTTTCCACTAGGATAGCAATACAAATTTTCCTTCTCAAATCAGTACACTGAAGAAAAAACATCAGTGGTTTTAAAGAAAGAGAGAAATCTAATACTATGGGATTCGGCAAGATGAGCCAAATAGTAAGTGGCAGGATGTTGACCGGCCCCGACTCCAGATTCCGAGGTTTTCCTCCTGCTGTCTCTGAGCTTCCTCCTTCCCTCCACTTCCTTGGAAGTCCCATCTACCCCAATGACTCAGAATCATGATCACTACAGCCCCAATCTGTTGAGCTCCTGCTCAACGCTGTGCCAGGCCCTGTGCTGAGGGCTTTGCACGCACATTTCATCAGCATCCTCACGACGACCCTAAGACACTGGGACTATCAGCCCTCATTGCACAGATGAGGAAAATGAGATTCAGAGAGGGGGAAGATCCAGGCCTCCTGCCACAAAGTGGAGCTGGGACTTCAACAGGAATCTGCTGGCCTCTGATTTCACGCTCCCAACGCACACCTTCCACGCCAAGCGCAAACATCATCACTGAGACCAACAAGAAGAGTATAGTAACGAAGTGAGCAGTGTGCAGGCGCGGAGCTAGCGGCTCCGACATGCACGAGCTGACCCCACGCCAACCCATAAGGAGGATGCTATGGTCAGGTTCTGAGCCCCATTCTCCAGAGCAGGAAACTGAGGTTCAGAGAAAGAAGTCGCTTGTCCCGGGCCGCACAGCGGCGCCGGGAAGGACTCCGGGGCCCCGGACGCCATCCATCCATCCCCACCGCATCCGGTCCAGGCCCAGCACCCCCGGCCCCGCGCCTCACCTGCCCCGCAGGGCCCGCGCCCCCTCGCGCCGCCCGCCCTGCCGGCGGCGCCAACTGTCAGACCCTCCTCCCTCGGCCCGGCGGCCCGCCCGGAAGCACCACCCTCGCCGCCGGAAGCCGCACTGACCGCGGCCGCTCTAGCCCGCCCGGCTGCCACCAGCGAGAGCGCGGCGGCCCCCGTCACGTGCCCGCCCCCCCCCCCCCCCGCCCCAGGCCCCCTCCTCTCCCAGGCGCTTCGCTCCGCCCCGCGCTAGCGAGGAGCGCAGCCAATGAGAAAGGCGCATACCTGGCCCCCGCCGGCCCGCAGTCCCCCCGGAGTGCGCCTGCGCGCGGCGGGGGCGGTCCGACCCGGCTCCAGCCTGGAAGGTGCGCGCGGGGCTGGGTCCGGGCGTGGGAGACGTGGAGTGCAGGTACTGTGCGTTCTGGGGGCGCGGCGCGTCGGCCGCCCTCCTCGTGTTGTCCTTCCGTCTATCCTGTCTCTCTCCCCTTATGTCGTCCTCTGTCCCTTTATGTTCCCATTCTTCCTATGTCGCATCCCGCTTAAATCGTCACCACTCCCCTTCTGTCGCCATCACCCTCCTTATGTCGCCGTCAACCCTCTTAACTCGCTTTTGTTCCCTTTAAGCCCCAATTGCCACCTTATGTCGCAATCTTCCCCCCTGTAAGTCGCCATCGCCTTATGTCTCCTGCACCCCTCTTTTGTTGCTCGCTCTCCTTTGTGAAATCCTCACTTCTCCTAAATCGTCATCATATCCCCGTGTCACCTTCGCACGCCTCCAGTCACCGTCTCCTTAAATCACACTGACGCTTCCCTTCTGTCATCCTCACCCCGTATGTCTCCACCCTCCCATGTCGACTTTGCTACTGTGACAGTCACCATGCGTGCGTCATGCTTCGAGTTTTCCCCATAAGGAGTCACCCTGCCTTACAGTCGTTTTTCTTCCCTCCGTGTCTCCCGTGTCATTTCCCCGTGTCACCTCTCACATACTTGCCACCATAGGGGGTACTAGACCCATTTCCCGGGGTGTGCCAGAATCCCAGCTTCACCACTAAACCTCCGCGTGCCCTTGACCGCTGGTCACACCTCTGCCCTCTCAGCTTCTCCATCTGTAAAATGCACACAAGGACAGCCACGTCAGGGACAAGCGTGAGGATTCTGCGAGTTTGCTCTTGTGGTGTGCCAGCTTGACGTGGGGTGATTGGGGCTAGTATTTCCATTAACCATGTCACCCTCACCCTTGTCCAGTCCCCTTCATCCTTGTCACTGTCCCCCTCCCCCCAGCGGCCCTCATCATTCCTGTGGTGTCGTCACACTCCCTGTATCATGATACCCTCTGCCATGGCAGCCACCTCATGCCACCCCACGTCACGATCTCCGTATTGTCCTCCCCTCGGCCACGTCACCACCCCTGAGGAGGTGGCCCATCGGCCATCACGAACTTTGCTCACATTAATCCTTACTTCCTATCTCTTTACCTTGTTGGGGTGAGTGATCGCCCACCCCCAAAGGAGAGCATTTAGCAGATGCTGCGGTGGGAGTCACGGAGGGGTCTTGGGGTGAGCTTAGGCCCAGATCTCCCTTGACTTCTAGAATTGGGGGTACAGAGAGATGAGACAGGTCCCCCCACAGCTCAGTCAAACCCCAGCAGCCCTGAATCCCCAGGGGGGGAGGTAAGTATCTTAATCACTCTGCTTGCCTTAGCAAGGCAGTGGAGCACAGTAGTTAGCAGTGTGTGCCTGGAGGCTGGCACACTCTGGTTCCGATCGGGTCTAACGCTTCCTACTTAAATAGTTGCATGACCTTGAGCAGGTGGGTTAAGGTCCCTGTGCCCCAGTCGCTACACCTGCAATACAGGAATGAAAACGCAAGTTACGCACTCAACAAATATTCATTAAGCACATTCTGCATGCCCAACACGGTGCTAGGCACTGGGGACACATCACTGAACAAAACAGAGAGAGATCCCGGGCCTCGTGGATTTCCATTCTAGCAGGGGTAAGAGGCAATAAGAGAACAGGTAAGTAGATTCTATGACATGTTAGACGGGAGGTGGAGAATGCACGGTAAAGGTTGTAGTTTTAAAGGTGGTGTGGTCAGAGGCCAGCCCCGGCGCATAGTGGTTAAGTTCAGCATGCTGCACTTCGGCAGCCTGGGTTCGAGGGTTCGGATCCCGGGCACAGACCTACACCACTCATGCTGTAGTGGCAACCCACATACAAAATAGAGGAAGACTGGCACAGGTGTTAGCTCAAGGCAAATCTTCCTCAGCCAAAATAAATAACTAAGAATAAAGAAGGTGGGGGCTGGCCCAGTGGGACAGCGGTGAAGTGCACACATTCTGCTTTGGTGGCCCGTGTTTCACCAGTTCGGATCCTGGGTGCGGACATGGCACCACTTGGCATGCCATGCTGTTGCAGGCATCCCACATATAAAGTAGAGGAAGATGGGCATGGATGTTAGCTCAGGGCCAGGCTTCCTCAGCAAAAAGACGATTGGCAGCAGATGTTAGCTCAGGGCTAATCTTCCTCAAGAAAAAAAAAGAATAAAGAAGGTGGTCAGGGAAGGTTTTTCTGAGTGTGGTGACATTTGAATGAAGACTTGAAGTGAGTGACATGGCTGTCTGGGGGAAGAGCATTCTAGGCAGAGAGAGCGACAAGTGCAAAGGTCCTGAGGTAGGAGCGTGCATGGAATATTTAAGAAATAGCAAGGAGGCCAGGGAGTGAGGTGAGGGCTAGGAGATGAGGTCAGAGGGGTGATGAGGGCAGATCCTTTGGGGTCTCATCGACTGTGAAGGAAACTTTGGCTTTACCCTGAGTGAGGCGGGAGCCACGGGAGGATTCGGAGGAGAGGAAGGACGCGATCTGATGTGACATGAAACAGCAGCAGCAGCTCCAGAACTTCGACCAAGGATGGATCAGCAAGAGCAGCCTGGTTGCAAGGAGAGCCAGAGTGCTCTTCTGAAAGCTGCACTCACATATCCTTTATATTCGGAGAAGGCTTCAAATGCCGCCCTCAGAGAGGGGGAGAGGGAGGGGACGTTGATAGAGTGTCTGAGGCCACCTCTGGCTTCAGCTGCTGTTAGGGAGGGAGGGCGGGCAGCTACTGATCTACAGATGCTAAACAACAGGAGAGGCACCTGTCTACACCCGGGACCCTGAGGCATCTTGGGTTCAAATCCTGGCTCCACCATTTCCCTGCTGTGTTCCTTTATGCCAGTGACTTAACCTCTCTGAATCTTTAGTTCCCTTATCTGTTCAGTGGGGCTTAAAAAAAGGACTGTGGTGAGAATTAAATAGATAAAGTGCTTCGAGCGCTGCCTGCTTTCATACCCATAAGGAGCCCTACCCTCTAGCCCCACATCCTGCCTTTTCACGGGCTCAGGCCTCCCTCCGGGTGGCGAGGAGAAGACGCTCTGCCTCATTTTGGGTTCATGAATTGGGTCGACCGTTTAGCGTCCTGGAACAGAACTGAGCTCTGGGTTCCAATTCCCAGCCGACAAACCGACGCTGTGCCACCGGGGGTGGGGGGTGATTTCCCCGAGCGTTCCCGCCTCTGAAAAATGGAGAATAATGTTCCGTGGGCCCCGATGGGTGGTTCCTTTTGAACTGAGACATCATCCATTTCAGTTGGGATGTCCCGTCCCCTGCGCCCCTTATTTTTCTCCGAGGCGCATATTATGTGTTTTACTCGTTTATCTATTGTCTCACGCCACCAAAATATCATCCTTAGTAGGGATTTTGTTTTTCTTTTTTGGGCTGTGTCTCCAGTTTTCAGACAGGATTTGTCAGCAAGTAGTCACTGAATAAATACTAGTTGAAGAAGAGATGAAGGAACTGGCCACTGAGCACCTGCCGTGTGCCCCTGTGCTGGGTGGCACTGGGGACCCAGCAGTGAGGGAGACAGCCCCGCCCTGCCCTCATGGGTGTCACAGTCCAGTCGGGGACACAGACCCGTCACCAGGCACTGACAGCCCAGAGTGGTCAGGGCCACCGGCAGAGGGGTCAGGCCTGGGAGGGAGAAGCCCAGGGGGCGGTCAGAGCCTGGGGATCCCGAAGGGCTCCCTGGAGGAGTTGGTACAGGGGCTGCTGGGAGTGACCAACATGCAGAGGAGAGAAAGGTGTGCTGGGCGGGAGGAGCTGCTGCGGGAGGGTGTTTGGTGGTGACTGTGGTTTCAGTTCAAGGAACTGAAAGATAATTAAATATGGCTGGGGTATGGCGGATGGCGAGAGGATATTTATTAGGGGAAGATCATTCAGGGCTTCGGGAGGGCGGCTGCGAAGAGGTTTTAAGCAGGGGAGGGACAAGTCAGACTCACATAGAGGGGGGATTGAAAGGGTCCAGTGGAGGCCGGGAGCCAAGGGAGGTAGCTGGAGAGGGGTCTCAGGTGCAAGAGGACCAGTCCGGTGGAAGCCATGGAGGGAAGAGAAAAGGGGGTGATGGGAGAAGTTGTGGGGAGTGCAGAATGAGGCCCAGGGCTCCGGGGAAGTCAAGGAGGGCTTTCTGGAGGAGGTGGCCCACAGGCTGAGACCTGAAGGATGAGTAGGACAGCTGTCCTTGAAATAGGGACCGGGAGGAGGAACAGGTTTAGGAGAGATGCTAAGGACAGTTGGGGACAGGGTGGCTGTAAGGGGCTTGGAACACCTGAAGGGAGGTGCCTAGGAGGCCATGGGACTCCAGAGCTGGGGTTCAGGGATGAGGTGGGAGTTAGAGACAGCTTTGGAGTCAGAAAGGGGACCTGAGGCTGTAATGGCGGGGAAGGTCCGCAGGGGCCTGTCCTTGTGGAGCCCTAGAGGACACATAGGAGGTTTGCACTTTGTCCTGAAGGCAATGGGGAGCCACAGAGGGATTTTGAGCAGAGGTGGGACAGCTTTGATTTTTGAGTTCCAATTCAGACGTATTCACCATTCATGATGGGTTTTGGGGTTTGTTTTTCTTTACCTATTTAATTCTTTTTCAGACCGAGCATCTTCTCTCCTTAGAAGAGGCATCTTCTAGGGGTCCTTTGAAATAAAGTTTCTACTGCTAAAAACAAAGCAGACAAACAGAAAAGGTTTACAAACCCAGTGCCCCGTTCTGTTTTCTGTAGACTTGACCACAGACAGTCGATCGTTCAGTCCACAGGGGTCTGCACGGTCAGGGGAAAATCGGCTCCTTTAAACACGAGGACATTTCTGTTTTGAACCATATGGAAGGTCCGTAGGTGTGTGGATGTTTCCTGCGGTGTGGCCCGTCCAGGGCTGCATGCGCATCTCAGCCGCTAACTGGCCCCTGCCCTCCTGCGCATGCTCAGGGGTCTTAAATCAACCTTGGACCGACCTTGAATGTTGGTCTAAGGCTGAAACGCCATCATCTGCACCTTCGCTCCTTGCTCTGGGTTATCATTGTGTATAAAAGAAGAGTCCGTAGGTCTAGAGAGACGTCTGAGACAGTCTCTCGAAGGCTTCCATTCCACTGCTCCATTTCTTCTGTTTTCAGCATTTATTGAGGGTTCCCGTGTGCTGGTCATTGGGGCTTAGAGGGATAAATCAGACCCCGATTTAGGTTTTTAAGGGACACATATAAGTTTATCTGTGACAAAAGTGTGTCCCGGGCACTAGGGGACACACGGATCTCACCAGCCAGCGTGTGTTGGAGGTTTCCTGTGCCACCTGCCTGCCATGAATGGTTTCATTGACCCTTCCCAGCAAATGTGAGGTTGGTGTATGAGTCCCCTCATTGTTCCAAGAATGAAAGTGAGGCTCAGAGAAGGAAGCCTCTTTTCCCAGTAACACACAGCACTGAGATCTGAACCCAGGGCTGTGGGACTCCGAGACCCACCCCCTTAAACCATTCAGTGATTCTCGGGCCACCTCCCCACCCCAGATGGGTATAAGATGACCCCTGTTTTAGAAATGAGGCCAGCAGGGCTCAGAGAAGTAAAGCCCGTGCCTGAGGTCACTCAGTAAGAAAGTGACAGTGGTGGGATTCGAACCCTGGACATAAATCCAAGCTCTGCTATGGAGGAGAGAGCCGCTCTGCCACCCTCACTCGGGGGTGGGGTGTTCAGGGAGCTGTGACTCAACATGTGTCTCAGAAGGCCAGTGGTTTTGCTTCCTCCTTTTCTGCGGGCTGCGGTGTCGCACTCCAAGGCAGGCAGGGCACAGCCAAGAGGATGGGGACATTCTGTGGGCTGGGAGGGGCCCCCCTTGCTGGCAGAGGTGCCTTCCACACCAGGGAGGACACTGAGCATAAGGACCAGCCTCAGCGGTGCCCTGGAGCCCCGTGGGGGTTCTGGGTTCCTGGGAACACAGGAGCGGACGCGAGCTGAGGACAATGCCGGCCCCTGCCAGCCTGGCTCTGTCAGTCATCCCACCTTCAGCCCACTGGGATCTGGGGGTAGGGGCGTTCCAATACTTCTCCAGCTGAGGCCACCGTCCTTTTCTGGAGACTGCATTGTAGGGGAAGGGGTACTCCAGCTCATAGTCTGAGCCTCATAATTTAATTTCCTTGGAAGTCCTATGTGCCTTTTAAAAAATTAAATAGTAAAGGCCTACAAAGAAAAGTAACCATCTGGGGCTGGCCCAGTGGCACAGCGGTTAAGTCCATACATTCTGCTTCGGCAGCCCAGGATCCACCAGTTCGGATCCCGGGTGCAGACATGGCACTGCTTAGCACGCCATGCTGTGGTAGGCGTCCTACATATAAAGTGGAGGAAGATGGGCACAGATGTTAGCTCAGGGCCAGTCTTCCTCAGCAAAAAAGAGGAAGATTGGCGGCAGATGTTAACTCAGGGCTAATCTTCCAAAAAAAGAAAAAAGAAAAGTAACCCTCTTTGCCGCCGGGAGGAAGGGGAGGTGCCTTTTTTTTGGTCAGGAGCCTTAACACAGTCACTCAGATTTCTAGAGAACTATTGCATGCCCATCTGTGCACCTGATAGGTGTTCATTCCTTTAGTTCAAGGAGCCACTTGGATAGATTTTAGACTTCTCAAAATTTATATGCTCAAAATCTGGTCTTTTCCCCCGAATTGTTCCTCCCTCAGTCTTCCCCACATCATCTCTTGGCGCCTCCCTCCTTGCAGCTGCTCAAGCCTTGGAGTCATCCTCTGCTCCTTTCTTTACCTGGAGTCCAGGTCTAGTCTGATTAGAAATCCTGTTGGCTCTGCCTTCAAAGCCTACCCAGACTCCACCTCCTCTTGGCCCCTTGGCTGCCCCAACGCTGGTGCTGGCCACCCTGTCGTCCCAGGACCCTCCTACCTGGCGCCCTGCTCCACCCCGCACCCCAGCCATCCTGTCCCTCACAGCCAGCGGGAGCCTGCCAACACCTCTGTTAGTTTCCCAGGGCTCCCATAGCAAATGACCACAAACTGGGTGCTTTAAACAACAGAAATGTCTTCTCTCCTAGTTCTGGAGGCCGGAAGTCCGAGATCAAGGTGCTGACAGGGCCATTCCCACTCCAGAAGCTCCAGGGGACATTCCATTTGCCTCTCCCAGATTCTGGTGGCCCCTGGCAAACCTGGGTCTGCAGCCACATCACTCCAATCTCTCCCTCCCTGGTCACGTGGCCTTGTCTGCGTCGTCTTTCTCTTTTGGAGACTCTTGTCATTGGATTTGGGTCCACCCAGATAAGCCAGGATGATCTCATCTCAGAATCCTGAATTGAACTCTATCTGCAAAGACCCTTTTTCCAAATAAGGTCACATTCACAAGTTCCGGAAGGTATGCCCACGTCAAATGTATCTTTTTTGAGGCCACTGTTCAACCCACTACAATACCCGAGGCAGATCATGTCCCTCCTCTGCTCAGAAGCTAACTGTGGCCCTGTCCTTCTCGCCACAGTCCAGGCAACCCTGCAAGCTCTGGTCCTGTCACCTCGCTGACTCATCTCCTCTCCCTTTCCCCCCTGCCCACTCCACTATAGACACACTGGCTGCCTTGCTCTTCCTTATCCACACCAGGCACACTCCTGCCTCAGGGCCTTTGCACTGGCCATTCCCTCTGCTTGGAACACTGTTCCCTAAGAAATCTACATAGCTCCCTCCCTCCCCTCCTTGATGTTTTCTTCTCAGTGAGGCTTTCCCTGACCTTACTGAAAATTGCAAATAAGCCCAATCCTACCCCACCCTGTCTCTCTTCCCTGATTCTCAATAACACTTACTACCTTCTAACATATAATTTACTTATTAACTTGTTTTTTGTGTCTCTTCTCTCATGTCTGTTTTGTTGATAGTAGTATCCTCAAGGCCTAAAACAATACCTGGTGCACAGTAGGTAGTCAATAAATAGGTGTAAAATTAGTGAACAGCCTCATGAAAAGTAGATGCTATTGATAGCAGGCCCATTTTGCAGATGAGGAAACTGAGGCACAGATGCATTGTCACTCCTCAAACAGTCACATAAGTGCTGAGCTTCAGATTCAACTCAGGCCCCTGGCCCTGGAACCCACGGCATTCATTGCCTCGCCCACCTAACCCAGTCTGAACCACCTCTCCAGTGCTCGTTTTCTTTTTAAACACCTTAGATAGGTTGCTTTGATGAAAATATAACAGAGGTTAAAATTAAACCCATCATTACAGAGCTGTCATCACTGTCCAATCTGAAAGCCGAAAGGTCACCCACAATTGGAATGAACTCTGTCCATTTTCTTCCTATTTCTGGTTTATTAGTGGCCATCCCAGCTCCCCAGCTTCCCCGTGCTGGGTCCTGTCCCCCATCTCCACACCCCACCTCTCCCTCCGTTTTGCGCTTGGGTTTTTTTTAGCATCTCTAATTTCACATCCCCTGCTGTTCCAACTTAGTCTTCTAAAATAAATACTTCTCACCAAGGCCTTCGCAAATAATAAAAGGCAAACGTTGTTTCCTGCCCCACGCCTCCCCTCGCTCACCCCGAAACCCTGTGGTCAGCCACTTCTAAGACTGTGTTATCTTCTGCTTCTCTCGGTGACCTCTGGAGTCCCAAATAACCTTGCTCTGTTGCCGTTTCTTGCTGGAACCAATTCACGCCATCCCCTTTTTGCCTCCCTGCAAGGAGGAAGGCCATCCAGCTGTGCTCTGCCCCTGCCAATCAGATGGGGCAGTAGGGGAAGGGGTTTCCAAATTGTCCTTTCAGATCTGGCCTGGATTTTGCAGTGAGAGAAGAATCTGGCTCCTTTTTGGAATTTTCCTTTTTTACCCCCTTCTTTTTTTAAATCTCAGTAATGAATGTGCATATTTTTTTTAAGTGACAAAACGTGGGATGTGGCAACACATGTGTTCGCTTTATAATTATTTCTTAACCTGCACGGAGACTTTTTTTTCTCGATTTTTCTGTAAGTCGCTTATATTTCACACTTTTAAAAAAGAAAATAGGCGTACAATAAAAAGCAGCTTTGACCCACCCCAAAATCCAACTGTCAGGGCCACCACTGTTGCTTATCAGTGCTACGTAATCCTTTTCTGCATTTATCTGTTGACTTCCGGCCTGGATGGGGTCAAGAGGGTCCTGGCCCGGTTTCATTGAGAAAGGTGGGTGGGGAGGGGCTTCTCCCATTTATTTCCCCAGCTGTGGCCTTAAATCCTGCTTGCGAGATTCGAGATGGGAGGTGAGAAACCCTACTTATCCCTCCAGCCAGAGCCTGGATTTCAGAAACAAAGTTTTTAAAATTCCTATCAAAATATCAGCTGGCTTTAAAAGAAAAAAAATCTAGTACTGTCATTCAAACAGACTCCAACAGAAATCCCACCGACTCTTGCTCCGCCCCGCTCTTCCCCTCCCATAGCGTGGGCTGTGTCTTCTGCTGATCTAATCGCTACATCTCGAAATCCTATTACTCAACCTTGATCTCTCCATTTTATTTTATAAATTCCTTAATCATTAATTTTATTTATGTATTTGTTTTTTGACTAGGTAATACATGCCCATGGTACAAAAAGTCACAAGGTTTGTAGACGAGAAAAAGATGTGGGGTTCCTTTTTCTCTTTACCTGTGGCCTTCCTACCCGACCCCGGGGCTCTGGGGTGAGGTGTGGCAGAGCCCATCATCCAGCCGTGTACTCCCCCTACCCCGGCCAGGTCGGCCGCACAGTATCTGGGGGTCCCGGCCCCCCTCTCCCCGCAGGGAGCGCGAGCCGGCGAGCGCACTGCGCAGACTCCCCGCTGCAGTGGGCGGAGCCTCCTTCGGGCCCCGCCCCCTCCTTCCTCCCACCCCGGCTCAGCCTGTTGGGGCAGAAGCTGGGGCCCCGTGGAGGTAGCAGCTGCCGCCTGCGGAGTAAGACCGAGGCCCCTTTGGGGTAGGGTGAGGAGGCTGGCTGGGGGGATGGGCTGGGGGCTGGAGGGGAGGCCCCGATAGCCCTAGGTTCCCGGCTTGAGCTGTGTGGTGGATACCTGAGGATGAGAACAGACGAGCCACCTGGAAAACGTGCCCTGGATAGTCTCAGGGCTGGGGGAAAGCCAGGCATGAATTTTGGGGGCTCCGCTGTCCCCATTCAGAGCTGTCTTTTGAGAAATGTCTAAATTAGAGATCAGAGAAGGGAAGATGCTAATGGGGAGCAGTGTGGGCGCTAATGAGGAGCACAGTAGGCGCTAAGGGGGACGGGATGGGCACTAAAGAGGGTCAGGGGGGCACTTCAGAGTGATGAGGAGAAAGCACAAGCATTGGATCTTGAGGGATTTCGAAATCCCTGCTGACCAGCGGTCAGCTTCCTCCTTTGGGGTGCCGGGCCTCGTGCCAGTGGCCCCCGTGATCACGGGTAAGGAAACCCAGTGGATCCTGTGATCCCGAGACTGCTCCGCCTTCCGTGATATCCCCCAAAAGCGCAGAACACCCCACACAGTGCCGGCTTTTGTTCCCCGCAGTTCGGAGACCCTGACACACCCACTTTCCCGCCTGGGCTCTGCGTATCCCCCTGCTGCCTGGCAAGATGAAGCCTAAACTGATGTACCAGGAGGTAGGTGTTTGGGAGCCCCAGTGGGGAGAGGCTGGGCGCAGCGGAGGGCGGGGGCCCCACCGAGTGGCTCAGTCACCCCTCTCCCGTCCCCATCCTCCCAGCTGAAGGTGCCTGCTGAGGAGCCTGCCAGTGAGCTGCCCATGAATGAGATCGAGGCGTGGAAGGCTGCGGAGAAGGTAGGAACCCACTGCCACCCTCTGTCTGTCTCAGGCGTGGGCTGGGCTCCCCTCCTTGGGATGGCTGATCGCCTCCTCCTCCCCACAGAAAGCCCGGTGGGTCCTGCTGGTCCTCATCCTAGCGGTGGTGGGCTTCGGTGCCCTGATGACTCAGCTGTTTCTATGGGAATACGGCGACTTGCATCTCTTTGGACCCAACCAGCGCCCAGCCCCCTGCTATGACCCCTGCGAGTAAGTGGGGGAAGAGGGGCGGGGGGCCCTACCATTCCAGGGACACTTACACACACGCTAAGCAGAGCCTGACTTGGCTGCCCCCCGTGCCCCTGACAGAGTGAGGTGGTCGCAGACTCCCCAGTGAAACGTCACAGGTTCTTCCCTCCGTGCCCACCCCCTCCCCCACGCCGTTCCCATGGCAGCCACAGCATCATCTCCTATCCAGGTCTGTGGACACATAGACGCACACAGACGCGCACAGCATCTTCCGTCCACATCTGTGGACAGACACACACACACACACACACAGACATCCACATCCACACCCTTCCTTCCACACCTCTAGACAGACAAATGGACAGACACAGAGAATCACGAGGACAGGCACACGCAGATACACATCTCCTATCCTCCGCGGGCAGACAGGTGAGCACTCACATTCCAGCTGGCCATCTCCGGCCCCCTGTGGCTGACACCGTCCCCCACCCCCCAGAGCAGTGCTGGTGGAGAGCATTCCCGAGGGCCTGGACTTCCCCAATGCCTCCGTGGCCAACCCCTCCACCAGCCAGGCCTGGCTGGGCCTGCTCGCCGGTGCCCACAGCAGCCTGGACATCGCCTCCTTCTACTGGACCCTCACCAACAATGACACCCACACTCAGGAGCCCTCTGCCCAGCAGGTACCTGGCAACCTGGGCCCTGGCCAGTAGCAGGGGCGGTGGGAGGCATTGGCTGGGGGAGTGAAGGGGGTTCCCTTGTAGCCCGGGAGACAGGTGGGCACGTCTCAAACAGCAGGTTGGACACAGGTGTTTGGAAGCAGCTGTCTTCACATGGCCCTCTGGCCCGGGGGCGTTTGTCACGGTCATCTGGAGGCCTCTGAATGTCAGGGTGTGGGTTCGGTTACGAAGGATTAGGCTGGCAGATGTCGCTCGCCCACAAGCTGCCCCAACCTTGTCCCACAAAGAAAGGGAAGAGCGGAGGGAGAGCTGAGCCTCAAGCCAGGCTGCCGCTTCCTACCTGTGTGACCCTGGGCAGGTCACCCCGCTGCTCAGACTTCAGTGTCCTCATCTGTAGAATGGGGCCGGTACATAGCACCTGCCTCTTGTGAGGACCAAACAGGTTAATCCATGAAAATGATAGCACGGGGCCTGACACACACTCAGCCTTTATAAATGTTTGCATTATATCCTTGTTAGGGCCTACAGATAATTTAAAACACATAAAATGTCAAGATTTGTAAAAGGGGGCCAGCCCCGTGGCCGAGTGGTTAAGTTCACACGCTCCGCTTCAGTGGCCCAGGGTTTCGCTGATCCTGGGCGCAGACATGGCGCCGCTCATCAGGCCACGTTGAGGTGGCATCCCACATGCCACAGCTAGAAGGACCCACGACTTAAATAGACAACTGTGTACTGGGGGGATTTGGGAGAAAAAGTAGAAGGAAAAAAAAAAAAGAAGAAGAAGATTGGCAACAGTTGTTAGCTCAGGTGCCAATCTTTAAAAAAAAAATTTGAAAAAGAACAGCCTCAGTGGATAACCCCTTCTTTGAAAAATGCAACGAGCATGTCCCTTCTCTTTTTCCTCTCCCTGCTGCCTCTTTTTGTCAAAAGTGGGCTTAAAATTGGGGCCAGCCCCGTGGTGTAGTGGTTAAGTTTGCTGTGTTCTGCTTCGGCGGCCCAGGTTTGCAGGTTCGGATCCCGGGCGCAGACCTATACCATTGGTCAGCCATGCAGTGGTGGCGATCCACATATAAAGTGGAGGAAAACTAGCACAGATGTCAGTTCAGGGCCAATCTCCCTCAAGCAAAAAAGGAGGGAGATTGGCAACCGCTCTTAGCTCAGGGCCAATCTTCCTCAGCAGAAAAAAAAAAAATCTTAAGATTGTGGAGCTCCTTAGGCACTGCCTGAAAAAGGAATGAGAAAAGTTAGAAGCGATACACATCCCACTCCCAGCTCACTCCCGCTGCAGTGGTTCAAAACACAGACACAGGAGGCAGACGGTCTGGATTCCAATCCTGCTTCCCCGTTGAGTTCTCGGGTGCCCCGCTTCCTCGTCTGCTCCTCAGGGACTAGACTCAGACCTGCCTCATGGATAAGAGTGCTAGGAATCCAGTGAGTTCAGACAGGAAGGGGCTAGAGCGGGGCCCGGCTCCCAGTAGGAACCAGGGAGTCGTGGGCTGTTGCCATTCCTGTTATTGGCATCATCAAACCTTACTCGTACATCCCCGGACCTCCAGCCTGCACCATGCCCTCAGCATCCCTCCAGCATTCTGTAAGATGCCTAGAGACCCCTGCAGAGCCAGGCTTGACCCTTCCAGAGCAGGATCTTGGGAAAAGTCCCTGGAAGGGCAGAAATGACAGGGAGGCCCTGGCAGGGTTCAGCGTGGCCAGTCATCAAAACAGAAAAAGAGAGGTTTTAATATCTTAACCTGTAAAGCCATCCCTAGGCGTCCGGGTGAACGTAAAGCCTGGTCCCTCCCGATCTCATCTAGAAGCCCAGTCTCAAAACAGCCCTGCAAGGGGCGCTGAGTGGGGTTGGAGAGCCGGCTGGCCCAGCCCCTCAGAGGCCCTCCCCTCCCCTCAGGGCGAGGAGGTCCTGCGGCAGCTCCAGACCCTGGCACCGCGAGGTGTGAAGGTCCGCATTGCCGTGAGCAAGCCGAACGGGCCCCAGCCGCAGGCAGACCTGCAAGCCCTGCTGCAAAGCGGTGAGCTCGAGGGCGGCTGGGGCAGGGGTGGGGGGCGGGCCTGGGGCTGCCCACGCCGGCCCCTGACCACCACCCCTGTCGGTTGCAGGTGCCCAGGTCCGCATGGTGGACATGCAGAAGCTGACCCATGGCGTCCTGCACACCAAGTTCTGGGTGGTGGACCAGACCCACTTCTACCTCGGCAGCGCCAACATGGACTGGCGCTCCCTGACCCAGGTCTGCCTGTGCCCTGCCCACCCGCCCTTCCAGGCCACTCCCTGCCCCACACGGCGCCCAGTCTCCAACTGCACCCCTCGTCATTCCCGGAGTCCCCTGTATCAAGTCTCTGCAGTGGCTTCCTCCCCACCTCCTACCCGGCCTCCCTGAATGTCCCCAAATCCAGCCCCCTACTCCCCTCCTCCTGCTCATGGAAGCCTGGGGTTCCCTCTGACCCCCCGTGGCAGCTGCCAGCCCCTCTCCAGGGCATTCAAGGCCCTGCCACCTGTTCAGCCTTCATTATTCATTCCGAGTGCCTGCTCTAAGCCCAGCTATGTTCTGGGCAATGCTGGGAACACGGTGGTAACAGATGGACCTCTTGGATCCCAGTCCAGTGCGGAGACAGGCTGGTCACCAGGCAGCATCAGCCCAGAGAGGTCAAAGCTGGGATGGAGGAAGCACAAGTAGAGGGGTCAGGGCCAGGATGGGGGACCCAACCTGGGGTACCAGGGAAGGTCTCAGACCCAAGGAGATGACAGCTAATCTGATACCTAAAGGACCTGCAGGGATCAGCACAAGACAGGAAAGAGGTTCAGCTTAGGCAGTAGCATTTGCTCAACAAACATTTCCCAAGCCCCCAGTCTCACCCAGTCTGCGGGGAGATGCTGAAGATACAGCTATAGCTGAGCCATCCCCGGTGCCTGTGCTCCCGGTCCAATGGGGAGATGGGTTTGTCACCAGAGGGAGTGACGAGGGAAGCTCACGGGACCTTGAGAGCCCAGAGGAGTGCCTCACGTAATCTGGGCAGTCAAGGGGGGAGCTTCCTGGAGGAGGAAACTGTCAGCTGAGACCTAAGAATGAGTTGGAGCTCACTTGATAGAGGGTAGAAGCAACAGCATTTGCAACGCTTCAGGAGACCTGGCGCTTAGGGATAACTGATGATTTTCTCCAAAACTTGACTCAAGATTGAGGGGAAGGGGCAGGAAGGGAGGCCGGGAGGCCGGGGGTGTCCATGTCATCTGTGAGCACCAGGTCACTGACCCTGGGCTCAGCACCACCCTCCCACAGGTCAAGGAGCTGGGCGTGGTCATGTACAACTGCAGCTGCCTGGCTCGAGACCTGACCAAGATCTTCGAGGCCTACTGGTACCTGGGCCAGGCGGGCAGCTCCATCCCGTCAACGTGGCCCCGGCCCTATGACACCCGGTACAACCAAGAGACACCGATGGAGATCTGCCTCAACGGAACCCCCGCCCTGGCCTACCTGGCAGTGAGTGTGAGGGAAGCGGGGCCTGTCACGCCCTGGCCACATGCATGGCCTCCGTCTCACCCGGCCCAGTGACTGGAGGAGAGGGGGCTCCTGACCACCAGCCCTCACTCCTGCTCACTCTGTCAGGGGCCTGGGCTATGTTGCAACCTCCCTAGGCCTCGGTTTCTTCTAGAAAATGGGTACCACAATATTGACAACCTCTTAGGGCCGAGAGGAGGTGCGGCTGGTCGGCGCTGGCCGAGCGCCTGGTGAAGCTATCCAGGATAGCTGCGTTTGACTTTTTCCATTTAAATCAATTAAAATTAAATAGGGTTAAAAATGTCGCCCCTCGGTCACACTCGCCACATTTCAAGTGCTCAGTAGCCACCTGTAGCAAGTGGCTGCCATATAGGACTGTGCAGGGAGAAAACATTTCCATCACAGCAGGAAGTTCTAGTGCACCACGCCGGCCATGGCCCGTGGCAGATATTGAGCACCATAGACGAGGCACTGCTGTTGTTAACTGTTGAAGTTTTCATGAGTTGGGGTGGCCAGCCTGGGTTCCCTTCAGTGCCCCCAGCAAGTCACCTGGCCATGCCCAGAGTCGTGGCTGAGGGTGCCACACAGCGGTGGATGCAGGGCCGCGTGACTCGCTGGGGTCCTTTGCTCCAGTGGTCTCCCGCAGGGGTCAGGGTTCGCCATTACCACTTCCCCTTTCAGAGCTTGAGTTGGCTTATCTGTCAGAAGGATGGAGGGAGCCGGGTTGAGAGGCTGGTGTGGCCCAGGCACACAAGGAGTGCTGGCAGGGTGGGCGGTGAGCAAGTCAGGGACAAAAGTGATTAGAGCAGAGGACCCCCAACCTGAGCATGCATCAGAAGCACCAGGATGGCTTGTTAAAACCCAGATTTCTGGGCTCCACCCTGGGACCCTGATTCAGTAGGACGTGTGCAGCAAAGCCTAGAAATTTGCAATTCTAACAAGTTCCTAGGTGATACTGTTGCTGCTGGATTGGGGACCTTATGTCGAGAACCCCTGTGTTAGAGCATATATTCTGGAACCAGACAGCCTAGGTTGAAATCCTGGCTCCATTTATCAGCTGTGTGACCTTAGACAAGTCAGTTAGCCTCTCTGAGCCTCAGTTTCCTCACCTGCAAACTGGACATGGTAATTATCCCCCCCCTTCACGGAGGCTGAGGATTCAGTGAGTCCCCGAGGAGCTGGCTTGTGACGAGCTGTGTGTACACGGGGTCCACTGTGGTGGCACCCCTGGCAGGGCATGTGTCTTGAGTGTCCCCTCGCCCCCAGAGTGCACCCCCACCGCTGTGTCCGAGTGGCCGCACCCCAGACCTGAAGGCCCTGCTCAACGTGGTGGACAACGCCCGGAGTTTCATCTACATCTCGGTCATGAACTACCTGCCCACTATGGAGTTCTCCCACCCTCACAGGTACCACCGGCGCACGGCCAGGTTCCGGGCAGGGAGCCCCCGTGGGTGGACGAGGAGACAGGAGAGGGGAGGGTGGGACCAGAAAGCAGGCAGGGGGACAGGTGGAGAGGAAGCCATGGGGAGAGGAGACAGAGGCAACAGGGAGAGGCGGTCTGGGCACCTGTGGCAGAGGAAAGAGGGACAGAGAAAAGGATGGGAATATTGGGCTTGGGGGCAGAGATGGGGGGCTGGAGGCCTGAGGCCAGGGATTTCCAGAGGGAGGAAGTAGGGAGCATGGGCTAGAAGCGGATGAGGGGCTGGGGGCTGAGAGTCCTGAGGTTCGGGGCAGCAGGGTTGGGGTCTGTGATCTGGGATAGGAAGAGGATGGTTGGGCTTGGGGGGCTCAGAGAAGGTGGTCTGGGGGCAGCAGACAAGGTGATGGGAAGACTGCATTAGGGGACTAGGAATGGGAGCCAGAAACAGAATGGGGGAATGTGCGATTTAAGGAGGCAGGAACAGGCCGGGGGCCAGAGATGGGGTGGTCTCTGGGTTGGGGGCTCTCGGAAGCTGCCGCAGAGCCCAGGCCTGGCTCCCTGAAGCTGAGGGGGAGGCCCATGGGTAAAGCCGCCCTTCGCACCCTCACCCTCTCCCTGAGGTTCTGGCCTGCCATTGATGACGGGCTGCGGCGGGCTGCCTACGAGCGGGGCGTCAAGGTGCGCCTGCTGATCAGCTGCTGGGGACACTCTGAGCCCTCCATGCGGGCCTTCCTGCTCTCCCTGGCTGCCCTGCGGGACAACCACACCCACTGCGACATCCAGTTGGTAAGCACCCGCCCCAGCCCACCCCGCAGCCCCCATGCGGGGCAGGCCTGGGGACACAGCCCTCGTGGAACTCACCTGTCACCTGACAGGGACAACCCAGAGTGACCTATGTTGGGATGGGGTGACCATGGGTCAGGGCTGGGATGGGGGCCCAGGCAGAGGGGTCGGGGCCGGGATGGGGAGCCCAGGCAGAGGGGTCAGGGGTGGGATGGGGGGACAGGCAGAGGGACCCACCCGAGATGGGAGTGCACAGGCAGAGGGGTCAGGGCTGGGATCGGGGGGCACAGAAGAAGCACCTGCAGCAGTCTGAGAGGTCAAGGAAGACTTTCTGGAAAAGGGGACATCTGAGGTGAGACCTAAGGGACAAAAGGAGCCATTCTAGAGGTAATGGGGGCATATGAGGCGACTGGATCCTCCCCTTCAGCCGGCGTTTCCTGAGCGCCCACCCCGCTGGCCCTGCTCTGGCCCGAGGGCTCCTGGGGAGCAGCAGAGACCCCGGCCCTGCAGACCTGCTTCCGCCCCCACCCAGGCCCTGGGGCTTCCCTCACCCCGCCCTGCATCCCCCACTTCTTCTCATTCTCCGCCCCCCTCAGAAACTCTTTGTGGTCCCTGCGGACGAGGCCCAGGCCCGCATCCCGTACGCCCGCGTCAACCACAACAAGTACATGGTGACCGAACGTGCCACCTACATTGGTGAGTGTCCCAAGGACCGCTGGGGGAACAGGAGGGGAGCCCAGGCCTGGCCACGGGCCCTGACTCTCTGCCCCCCGCCCTGTAGGGACCTCCAACTGGTCAGGCAGCTACTTCACGGAGACGGCGGGCACCTCGCTGCTGGTGACGCAGAATGGCCGGGGTGGCCTGCGGAGCCAGCTGGAGGCCATTTTCCTCAGGGACTGGGACTCCCCTTACAGCCATGACCTTGACATCTCAGCTGACAGTGTGGGCAACGCCTGTCGCTTGCTCTGAGGCCTGGTCCAGTGGACAGCCCGAGGCCTGCGAGGCCCCCGTGGACCCAGATGTCCTGGGTCCCGGTCCCTGTCCCCGTGCCCCCGCTTCTGTCTGCCCCGTTGTGGCTGTATCAGCTCTCTCCTGCTCTCCCACCTCTACCTCCACCCCCACCGGCCTGACGCTGTGGCCCCTGGACCCAGCCGAGCTGGGGGAGCGGTCTGCCCTCTAAGAAGTGGGGGTGCATGCTGGGCCCGGCCCCCTGGCCCACCCCCCTTCCCAGGACAAAGAGGGCCCAAGGTTAAAATAAGAAGTAAATAACTTGTCTGTACAGCCTGTGCCTGAGTGATGTGAGGTGCGGTGGCAGGGTGGGGACCGCTGGCGCTGGCCTCTGGTGGGGACATCTCTGAGCCCTCAGTGTGTGACCACTGGGGTTTGGTGTGTACTGAGCCCTCAGTGTGTGTCTGGCCTGTGCTGAGCACACAGCATGTGACTGGGGTGCGCTGAGCCCTCAGTGGGTGACCGTCATGGGCTGGCGTGTGCTGAGCCCTCCGTGTGCAATGCACGTGAGCCGGTGTGTGCAGAGCATGCAGCGTGTGACTGCATGGGCCCGTATGAACTGAGCTCATGTGACCAGCATGGGGTAGCGTGTGCTGCACAGTCAGCATGTCCTCAGCCAGATGAGCACACGCCGAGACACCGCCACCTCCCAAGGGTAGAATCGCATTTCGGAACACTGGAGCGTGCACCGTGCGTGAATATGTGCCTGTCAAGTGAATTCACACACAGCATGTCCCCAGCACGGGTGAGTGTCTGCCAAGCCTGTGACGTGTGGCGAGGACAGGTCAACAATGAGACCTTGGCAGTTGGCACCTGCTCAACACTGAGAATGTTCTGAGGGTGGATTCTCGCGTGCCAAGCACTTACCATATTTAGGGGATGGGTCAGTGTGCCAAGCACAGCCTGTCCCTCTCAGCGTGACAGCAGCCCAGCCTCCAGCCCGAGCCAGTGGCCAACGGGGTGCAGCACCGGAGAGCAAGGCCCTGGCACCAGCCTGAACCCCACCCCAGCGCCAGTCCAAGCCTCGGGCAGGGAGCACAGGCCCGAGGCAGGGCTGCTGAACGGTTCTTTATTGAAATAGGCAGAGATAGCGGGGCTGAGGGCGTGCTCAGAGCCAGCAGAGTGCAGCCCCCTCCCTGCGTCTTTGGCCAAGGGGGCCATGGGCCAGACCCCAAGGCCCTTCTGTGTCCGGGGTGTGTGTGCAGGCATGCGCCAGGGGTGGGGGGAATGGGGAATTTCTGCATAACTGTCTTTCTGTAAGAATAATTTGTGGGTTCAGGGGCTAGCTCTGAGGAGGGGATGACACCCCAGCTAGCACAGCCCCCAGCAATGGGCAGTGGTGGGGTCACCATCAGTGGTGCCCGCCGACGTGCTGCAGAAAGCTGGTGGTCCGGGGTGGACCGTGTGGGTGGGTGTGGTGGGGCGGGAGCCCCTGAGCCCGAGGCCCCCTGACGCCCTCCAGGATCCAGTCTGGCTCACTCAGCCATTCCCCAGGACAGCTGCCGGGGTCGAAGAGGTCAGGGCCTGGCCTCTGTGGGAGAGAAGAAAAGAGGGCCTTCAGCCAAGAAGCCCCCAGCCCTGGGAACAACCAGCCTGCCCCCTCTCCTGTCCCAGCTGAGCCCTCCTTACTTCCTGGGGACTTAAGAGATGTGTGCTGAGACCCTTAATGTGTCCTGAGGGTATGTTACTGTCTCCGAGGCTTTGCCACATCTTCCTGAGGGTGGGAGAGCCTGTGTTCAGGCCATGTTCTGAGTGCCAGGCCTGCATCACCTTCTGTAGGTGGATTACTCTGTTCTGAGTTTGTACACGGCCTGAAGGTGCATTCGTATGTACTGAGCGTCATCCATTGTAAGGGCAGGCGAGGGTGTGCTGAACTTTATATCCTGAATATACGTTCATGTTTGCTGAGCCTTATCAAATCCGAATCAGAGCCCGAATAGACATTCGTGTTTGCTGAGCCTCGTCCCAGCCTCAGGGTGGGCTAGTGTGTGGGAGACCCTGAGCCAGCTGCAGGCTGTGCAGATGTGTGGGAGGCAAGGCCGGGCTCACCGTGCCTCCATCCTGGAGCTCAGAGGGCAGCGCAGTCTCAGAGCCACCTGCAGCCTGCCCGCCCACCCAGCTTACCTCAGCATCCATGGTCAGATCCTTGATGTCTGGCCCATCGCCGTCCCTCTGAAGGATGGTGGGCGGCTCGGCGGAGGCCCCGCAGCGCTCTCCCTCCTCCCAGCCGCTGCCCCGGCAGGGCCCGTCATCCTCCGGTGAGGCCTGGCTCAGCTGGATGAGGTTGCTGAAGCCGGAGTCAGACTTGGAGCCGATGGGCAGCTTGCGGGCCTTGTGGCGCCCTGCCAGGCGGCTGCCGTAGAAAGCCAGGATGGGCTCAGGGCCCGAGTCGGGCCCCCGGCGGCCAGCGGCAGCCGCCTTGAGCGGGGCCAGCATGTCGGGGACCGCATCGGCGCAGGTCTCACCCCACAGTCCATGGCCTGCCTCCTGCAGACTCAGGTCGTCTAGCTGGTCGATGGCCCTTTGCACGCCCGGGGCCTTCTCCTCGCGGAAGAAGGACCCGCTGCCCGCCACACTGCCCATGCCCACGGCCTCCTCCTCCTCGGCCAGCCGGTAGTAGGGGGGCCCATCTTCTGCAGCAGCCACGATGGGCGTGGGGGGCTTGCCCTCCACCTGCAGCGAGAGGCGGCAGCCGCGCAGCGAGAGCTGGTAGTAGCGGGTGGTCTCGTGGGCGCTGCGCAACTGCTGCATGGACACGAAGGGGTGGCGCAGGGCCGCGCTTGGGCTGATGCGCTCGTGCGACTCCCATGTCAGCATGCGCTTGATCAGCTCCACCATGCTCTTGAGGTCGGCGTGCTCGGCCAGCGCCTCGCGGTCTGGGAAGTTCAGCCGACTGGCTGCCCCGCTGCCATTCACCGTCTCAATCTGGTCCAGAGACTTGAGCATGTACTTGCGACGCTCCAGGGGCCGCACCTGGTGGGACACGGGGTCAACGCGGAGTTCAGGCACAGATGACCCCCCGACCCCCCACCGCTTCCAGTCTGCCCTCCAGTCTGGTCCAGAGCTCTCTTGTTGCTGTGAAGGCCACACACCTGCGCCCTGACTTCCAGTGCTGCCTGTGGTCTGACTTGGAGCTCTCCTGCTGCTGGGAGGGCCACACCTGCTCCCTAACACCAGACCCCCTCCAGGCTAATCCAGAGCCCTCCTCCTGTTGCACAAAGACCCCTGACTATGTTCTTTGGTCCTCCCATCATCCAACCCGGAGTTCTCACTGACCCCAGACCCCCAGTCCTCTCCAGAGCCATGGGTCCAGCCCCTACTAGCTGCTAGCAGAGGGGCCTCCCTAAACCGCGAGTCCTCCTTGGAATTAAATCCAGATCCTTCTTGCTGCTACAGCCCCCACAGCCGATCCCAGCCCTCCGCACCTCCCAGTGGTCGCACCTCGTCACACTAGTTGGACAGCCCCAGCCATGGAGCCATCAGAGAAGCCGCCAGACACTTTGAGTCCCACCTTCGGTCTCACCCAGACCTCTTTTGCTGTGATAACCGCTACAGCCGACCCCCAAGCTTCCAGTCCTCCCTGAGGTCTAACCTAGATTTTTTCATGATGCAGCAGCCCTCCCACTGACCGCCTTCCCCCCGCCTGGCCGCTTACCTTGGTCTCGGCCAGGTAGTCGGCCGAGGACTTGAGCTGCCAGGGGTTGGTGGCGTCAGGGTGGGGGTTGCGCTTGAAGAAGTGGTGGGCCTTGCGGGCGGCGTGCAGCAGGTGGGGCTTGGGCAGGCCCTGGGTCTCGCAGATGTAGCGCACCTGGTCGTACTCGTTGTTGCCTGGGTAGAGGGGCCAGCCCAGGTGCAGCTCGGCCATGACACAGCCCAGGGACCACACGTCCACCTTCTCGCAGAAGGGCAGCCCCAGCAGGATCTCGGGTGCCCGGTAGAAGCGCGACTGGATGTACGGCTCCTTCACGTAGCGCACCTCGCTGAAAATGCTGGCTGAGCCGAAGTCGATCACCTGAGTGGGAGGAGGGGGGCAAGTGGGCAGGGCGGGGAGTAGGGACAGCTAATCTGGGCCTCCCCTGGCATCTCTCATCGGGGTCTTTTGGCATCTGTCACCGTCTGTCCCTGTGCCTGTGAGTCTTTCTCTCTCGTTTGTGTCCCTGTCCGCCTCCTCCAGCCTTTGTCTCAGGTTTGTGGGTTTGTCTGTCTGTCTCTGTTTCTCACCACTAGAACTTATGCCGAGGAGGGTGAGGACCCCTCTCTCTCACGCCACACCTCCATCAGCAGATCTGGTTCTGTTGAGATCTGATTCTGAACAGATCTAGAATCTGCTCACTCTGCAGTCCCTCCACAGCCCCCACTTCGGGTGTATCCTCCAGCATCTCCTGTACAGGCTAACGGAGGGGGCTCCTCGCGGGTCTCCCTGCTCCCCTTTCTGCCCCCCAGACTGCTCCTCACATGCACCTGAGGGATCCTGTGAACACCAGGGTCAGATCACGTCCCTCCCCAGCTCAGAGTCCTCCTGTGGCTTCATCACATTGTGTGATAAAAGCTGCAGTCCCCATGGCCTGCAAGGCTCCAGCTACCTGCCCTGTCCCCTCTCTGCCCTCAGCAGCTCCCACGTCCCCCTCACCCACCCTGCCTTGGTCACACGGGCCTCTCACTGTTCTTTGAACCACCCAGACACATTCCCAGCTCAGGGCCTTTGCACTGGCTGTTCCCACTGCCTGGAATGCTCATCCCACAGATCTCCACATGGCTTCCTCTCTCACCTCCTTCGGTCTTTACTCCATGTCACTTTCTCAGTGAGGCCTCCCCTAACAGTCCCATCCTTCCCGTCCCCCTCCCGCCTTCTGTTTTTCCCCGTAGCTCCTAACACCACTTCACATCCTCTCTGTTTTACTTTCATATCGAGGCCATGGTTCCTCCACCCATCTAGAATGTCAGGCCCACGAGGGCAGGGACTTTGACTGTTCACGGCTGTGGCCCTAGATGCCTAGAACAGTGCCTGGCTCCCAGCAGGGGCTCAGGAAAGAGTGAACGAATGGGCCTTTGTCCCTGTCATTCTCATTCTTTCTGTCTCTTGTGTCTCTCTCTC
Organism: Equus quagga; assembly: GCF_021613505.1. Taxonomy (NCBI): domain Eukaryota; kingdom Metazoa; phylum Chordata; class Mammalia; order Perissodactyla; family Equidae; genus Equus; species Equus quagga. The sequence continues at coordinate 97,280,482 of NC_060279.1, read as the reverse complement.
GTTCTTTCTTTGCCTCCTCCTCACTCGTCTGTATCTTTCATCTCTCAGCGTCTGTCTCCATCTCCAACCCCGTGTCACGCACTAGGAAGACACCTCCTTGAAGCCCATGTCCTCTTCTGCCTTCGTTGTTACACGGCACCTCCATGATCTACCTTGGTCCCTGCCTCAGTTTCCCTCTCTGAGTTTCTCTGCTTTTCATCCATCCATCCCTCACCTTCTCTTTTTTTTTGAGGAAGGTTAGCCCTGAGCTAACATCTGCTGCCAATCCTCTTTTTTTTTTTCCTGAGGCAGACTGGCCCTGGACTAACATCCGTGCCCATCATCCTCTGCTTTATATGTGGGACACCTGCCACAGCATGGCTTGCCAAGCGGTGCCATGTCTGCACCCGGGATCTGAATCAGTGAACCCTGGGCCACCAAAGTGGAATGTGCGCACTTAAACGCTGCACCACTGGGCCGGCCCCTCACCTTCTCTTTGTAGAAGGCGGTATGAGGAAATGGTTATTAATCTGGATTCTGAACACAGGCTGCCGAGGTCTGAATCTCGGAGAGCTCGAGTGACCCTGAGCACACAGTCAACGTGTGTGGGATTCATTCACACATTCATTCATTCCACAGACACGGTAGGGGTGCCCATGCTGGCCAGGTGCTGTGGATCTGTCCGATCTCTTGGAGCAGAATGATCTGCCTTTTCCTGTCTCTGTATCACTGTGTGTCTCTGACACTCATCTAGCACTGACTCCGTGACAGTGCTGTGCCTGGAGAGGCTGCGGACACCGTGGTGACCACCTGCCTCACGGTGCTCCTAGTTCAGCCCCATCACCAGACAGTAACAAACCCACCAGCAGACAGAGGGGTCAGGGACGGGGTGAGGGAGGCCAGGGGCCTCCGACGGAGCAGAAGAGGCGCCTCTGCGTGCCCAGCACAGGTCAGGCCCAGAGCAGACATTCAGTAAATGTTTGTTGATGGACAAAATCACTGAGATGAGGAATCGCGCAGGCCACCATCCTTCCAGTTGCTCAGGCCAACAGCTTTCGTCTCAAATCCTCTCTTTCTCTCTCACACTTCGTATAAGATTTGCCAGAAAGTCCTGTGGTCTTGAGCTCCAAAATCTACCCAGAACCCACCCGTGTCCGCTCTTCCCACTACCCTGACTCTAGTCCCACCCACCCCCATCTCCTACCTGGACCAGTACAGTAACCCCTCCCCATCTCCCCGCTCTTGCCCCCTCACAGTCTGTTCCCTCACACAGCCAGAGGGACCCTGTGAATGAAGACCTGAGTCAGATCACACCCCTCCTCTGCCCAGGATCCAGGAGACAACCAAAGTCCTCTCTGTGGCCCACAAAGCCCTGCATGACCGGCCCCAGCACTCCCTGATCCCATTTCCCCCCTCTTCACCTCAGTTACTCTGCTTAAGCCACACTGGTCTCCTTAGTGCTCCTCAAACACATCTTCTCGGCTGACTCCTACCTCAGGGCCTTTGCACAGGCTCTTCTTTCTAGCCAGACACTTTCCCCCAAATGTCTACACAGCTCCCTCTCTCCTTCAGGACTTCCCTGAAGTGTCACCTTCTCAGTGACGCCTCCTTGACCACCGTGTCTAAAGTTTCACTTATCACCACCAGCCCCGATCAACACCCCACATCCTCCCCCTCCCTACTTATCTGTTCTGCTTCTCACTCACATACTGTACTTTACTCATCTATCTTGGCAACTCTGTCTCCTCCACTAGAATGTCAGCCCCACAAGGACAGGACTGGGCCAGAGAAGCTGGGCTAAGAACTGAACAAGGATGGGGAGACCTCAAGTCTGGGAGGGAAAGGGTGTCAGCGGTGGGATGGGGAGATGGGAAGGATTTCAGGGCCAGGAGGTGGGGAGAGGAATCGTGGACAGGGACGAGGAAACACCAGGGCTGAGAGGTGGGAAAGGGAGCGTCAGCATCAGAAGAGCGTCCAAGGCTGGGGGAAGCTGGGAGGCCACGGGGACAAGGGATACTGTGGCCCTCTGGACAGCCCCACTCACCTTGACCCTGAAGGGGCAGCGGGTCTGGTCCACCAGCATGATGTTCTCGGGCTTGAGGTCGGCATGGATGATCGCCAGCTCCTTGAGCCTGGCCAGGGCCCTGAGCACCTGCAGGGTGACCGTGCGGATGTGGCGGGCGGGGAGGGGCGCGAAGTTGTTCTCCTTCTGGAATTCGAAAAGGTTTTGCTCCAGCAGCTCAAAAACCAGGTAGAACTTGAGGGCGTCGTGGAAGAACTCGAGGAAGCGGATGACGTGGGCCTCCTCGGGGTCCAGGCCCCTCATGCAGCGCAGCAGCTTCAGCTCGTTCTTGATAATGCGGTTGCGGTAGGCGTCATTCTTGAGGATCTTGATGGCCACCATCTCGCCCGTGCTTCGCCGCCAGCCCTTGGCCACCTCCCCGAAGGTGCCCTTGCCCAGCACCTCGATGATGTCGTAACAGTCAGTCTCCGACTGGATGGTGGCCATGGTGCCCCTGCTGCCAGACACTGCCTGGCCACCACCCCCACCCTGCAGGCTCTGCCTCCGAGGCCACCTGCCCCGTCGCCGGCCCCAAGACCCTCCCAGCGGGGGAAAGAGAACGGCACACGTGCCTCCCCCGATGAGGTTCGCCCCCGCCTCCCTGGCACTCCCCAGCCCGCTGGGCCGCACGGCGAGTCTGCCAGGGGCTGCACCCCACCCCTGAAGCCCTCTCAGCATGGGACGAGGGGCCCCACGCCCCCCTGAGTGGGTTCCAGCGTTGCTGAGTGGCTCTGGTTCTGTTGTCGGAGACCCCAGCCGCTGGCTGGAACGGGGGCTGGGGTGGCAGGTCCAGCCCCTCCCCCGCCCAGCAGCAGAACCCTGCAGGTGACAGGTGAAGGGTCAACGGATCGCGGACCTCAGGCAGATGGGAAGGGGACATTCCTACGATAGACAGAGGAAAGGCAGGCTTTCGAAGCTAGGGGGATTGTGTGTGTGTGTGTGTGTGTGTGTTCACAAAACTCTTCCCCTATCTGGGACTGCCGTGGGCGAGGTATGGCTGGAGAAGGGCCAGGTCGTAAAAGGTCTTGAACGCCAGGCTAAGGAGTCTGGACTTTGTTCTGAGGGCACTGGGGAGCCACAGAAGGGCTTTGAACAAGGGAGGGCCGGGTCAGGTTTGAGTCGGAGAAAGCTACTGTGTGAAGCAGAGTGGGTTGGAGGGGGCAAGAGTGGGGGCCCCGAGCCTGGAGCAGGGCCCAGCGGGGAGAGGCTGGGGAGGACGGAAAGGAGGTTGGTGGATGAGACACTCCGGAGACCAGGAGGCCAGGCTGTGGGAGGAAAGAAGGGCGCCGTTCAGGACAAGGCCCAGGGCTCTGGCCTGGGTAATGATGGATGGTCCCTGGGATGGGGACAAGGACAAGGAGCACATTAGGGGAGGGGATGCTGAGGTCAGATTAGGAAATCTAACACTGAAACATTTAAATGTGTGCTGAGTGCTTTAGAAGCCTTAACTGATCCTGACCACATCCATCTTCATAGCTCCATTTTATGGAAGAGAAAATCGAGGCACAAAGGCTTAGACCCCAAGCAGTCTGGTTCTAGAGCGCAGCTCCAAACCGCAGCACCCACCCATCCTCCCGGGGCCCAGGAGACACCCAGGGCAGGCGTGCAGAGGCCACTGGATCCCCATGGGCCCAGGAGAGAATTTGAGAATTGTCGGCACAGAGGTGAGGAGTGGAAGCCGCAGGGAAGGTGACACGGCTCAGGGAGGGTGTGGGGTGGATGATGAGGAGAGAGAGGAGGAGTGGGGAAGAGAGAGAAGAGAGCCTTCGTGAGGAGGAAGGGGCCCTAAGAAGTCAGGACAAGGGAACAGAGGAAACCCCTGGGGTGGCCATGGAGAAGTCACTGCGGACACCAACAAGTCAGCCGTGGTGGGAGGAAAACCCCAAATGCTGGGCTGGGCAGAGGATGCGCACCATGAATGTTAATGACTCCTCCATGTTTGGTGGGGACGAACAGAAAGCGTGTGACAGGCTAGCCGGCTTGAAGGGAGAAGGTGGAGTAGGTGGGGAATCCATGACAAGTCAAGGAAGGGCCTGGCCCTCCATCCGCTGGGGTGGGAGGGCAGAGATGTGAACAGAGTGGCAGATATGGGGCATGAGGGGGAGATCTGTGACCGGACAGTGTGCTGTCTTAGTCCCGTCTGGAGCATTGCAGAGAGACGTGGGGGAGGCTGGAGGCCCTGGTGAGGGCTTAGATCCTGAGTGGGGACGGGTCCCTGGGAGCCGAGGCCCAGCCTCCACGGGGGCTGAGGACCCCGGGACCTAGTCCTAAGAGGTGGCCAGGTGTCTGCTGGAGGCTCTGAACCCATGAGCCTGGAGAGGGGACCAGGAGGAGCCTTCCTGGGTGGGGCCGGGGTGGACCGGGCAGTCAAACCAGCCAGACAGGAAAGGGACAGCCAGGATGCGGGGGTGTTCTTGGCGGTGGGGAGGCGGCCAGCAGAGGACAGGTGGATAACCATCACTCTGTTCTCTAGGGCCCCCAGGGCTGTCCTGCCAGGAGTGGGTCCCCAGGACAGGCAGAGTCCCCGACAGAAAGGTCCCACAGCTGTGCTCTTCCAGGAACTTCCCAGATGCCTGCTCAGAGGCCCCTGGTAATTCTGAAGGACTAAGGCAGGCTCCCTTCCTACCGGGCCCAGCCCATGGCCTCCGTGACCTCCTCAGACCAGGGGTGGCCTATGTCACCCACACACAGACTTCCCTCAGGCCAGGCTCAAATCGCCCCTCCTTCCTCCTCAGGGACTCCTTGTGTGCACCCTCTCCCGCCCCCTCCCGCACACAGAGGAGACAGACTCAAGGCTACCTCTGGATTACTTTATTCACATGGCTTGGCAAGATACAGGCTCTCCTGCCAATGAGCTGGGCACGGGGCCTCCCCGGCCCTGCCCCGTCAGTCGCCCCCCCTCCCAGCCCTCTGGGGTTAGTGCTAGTTATCTCACACACAAACAAGGGGGAGGCTGATGGGAAGACGGGAGTGGTCTCCCTCTGCCCGGGGCTTCAGACGACGGCAGCCTGAGCCCCCTCCATCCTGGTGGGGCCTGGAGCCCCTGTCTCCGAAAACCCCACGCTGGGCAGCCGAACCCGGAATCCACTCTCTTCCTGGTCCCCACTCCTGCCCGGGGCCTTGGGGCTTAGGGACACCCGGGGGAAGCGGAACTTGGGGGACTTCTCCCCGCCAGGGGACTTGGGGGCTGCCTCACCCTCCTGCCCCCGAGAGGCCTTGGAAGGGCTAGCCAGGCCCACACGGGGCAAGCGGACTCGGACACGGCCTCGGCACCCGGAGGCCCCTTCCCCGCTGCCCTCCTCTTCCTCCTCCTCTGGGCTGGGGGAGCCCTCCCCGGGGACCGCCTCGCTCTGGCTGAAGCCCACGCGGGGCAGCCTGAGTTTGGGGCTCTTGGCCTTCTCGCCCTCCTCAACCCCGTCCTTGGCCCGCGCCAGGCCAAACCGGGGCAGCCGCACCTTGAGCTTGTGTCCAGCATCCCCCTCACCCTCTGCCACCTGGTACTCGGCATGGCTGCCCACGGCGGGTGGCGAGAGCTCCACGTCGGGCAGTGAGAGATGGAAGGTGCGCTCAGCCCCCGGGGACTGGTCCCCAGGCCGCTCTCCCCCAGCCCCAGCTCTGGCCCCCAGCGTGGGCATCTTCAGCCTCGGCCCACCTTCGCCTGTGGCTGCCTCACCCACCTGCGCCTCTCGGCTCAGCCCCACGTCCAACTCAAGTTGGGGCACTGTCACTGCAGGCATCTTGAAGACGCCCTCACCCACCAAGAGCTCACCGCCCGCCGCCTGGGTTCCAGGCAGAGACAAGGTCACCTGAGGCACGTGGACCCTGTAGCCTGCCGTGCCCTCTGCTGGAGGGGCTGCACTCTCGGCCTGCTGCCCCGGGGTGGCCTCCCCAAAGCTGGCCAGCTCCACCTGGGGCAGGGAGATGCCCAGGGGCATCCTCAGCCCCCCGTCCTGGCCCTCAGTGCCCACTTGCCTGGTCGTGGATGCTTGCAGGCCTGAAAGCCGTACTCCACTGACAGCCACTGCCCCCTCGGCGCCCCCTTCCTCCTGGGCCCCCAGCGTGACTAGCTCCACCTCGGGGATCTTCAGCTGCCCCGCCGTGGACTCTGACTTTTCTCCAGGGCTGACACGCTCACCCTGGATTTCTGCTTCCTTTCCTCGAGTCAGTCCAAAGGAGGGCATCTTCAGCTTGGGCATCTTCACCCTCCCATCCCAACCCCAGCCCTTGCCCTCCAGCTCGGCCGCCCCCGGCACTAATTCTCCCGCCTCCGTGTCCCGGCCTCTGACCCCAAACTTGGGCAGGGCGAACCTGGGCCCCTTGAGCTTCACGTCAGCCCCGGCCACCTCCACCTTGCCCGAGGGCAGATGGGCATCCAGGCTGACCTGCGGGATGGACAGATCGAGGGCAGGCAGCAGGCCCGCCTCGCCTGCCCCTTTGGCCTCAGCCTCAGTCCCGGCCCGAGCCTTGGGGAGGGAGAGGGCAAACTTGGACACCTTCATCTTGGTGGCCCGCCCGGCCCCCTCAGCCTCTGCCTTTGCCACCTTTGGCCCCGAGAGTCCAAACTTGGGCAGGGAGAACTTGGAGGCTGGCTTGCCTTTCATCTCTGTCACCTCCGGCCGCCCTTCCCCAGCCTCCACGGTGGGCAGCTGTGGAGTGACGATCTCAACAGACGGCATTCGGAAGGCCCCTTCCCCGACCCCTGCTGCCACCCCGGGGCCCTCTGCCCGCTCTGCCTTGCCCGCTTCTGCTGCTGGGACCTGCCCCTCCAGGCTGAGAGCCCGTGGCAGGTCCAGCTCCACTGAGGGCAGTGTGAGAGAGGGGACCCCCACACGAGCCTCGCTGCCCACCTCTGGCTGCAGACAGGGGAGTGTCACCAGCTTCCCCGAGCCCTCAGCCCCTGCCTCGCCTGGCTTGCCTCGTGATGGGGACCCCGCCCTCCCTAGCTTGGGCATGGTCACCTTGGGCATCTTGAAGCCAAATTCCATACCCTCTGCCTGCTCCGCCCCAGACGCTTTGAGCTGCCCCTCTGGAGCCTTGGGCAGCTTCACCTCGGGGGGCTTCGGAAGATGCACCTCTGGGATCTTTGGCGCCCGCACTTCTGGCAGCCGCATCTCCGACACCTTTGGCAGCTGCACCTCCGGGAGGCGCACGTCCGGCACGGCCATCTCGGGCACCTTGGGGAGTTTTAACTCCGGGAGCTTCATCTCGGGGACTTTCATCTCTGGGACTTTTGGCAGCTGCACCTCTGGGAGTTGCACATCCGGCACGGCCATCTCGGGCATCTTCGGGAGCTTCATCTCTGAGACTTTTGGCAGCTGTACCTCCGGGAGTCGAACCTCTGGCACGGCCATCTCTGGCACCTTCGGGAGCTTCATCTCGGGGACTTTCGGCAGCTGTACCTCCGGGAGCTGAACCTCCGGCACAGCCATCTCGGGCACCTTCGGGAGCTTCATCTCGGGCACCTTTGGGAGCTTCATCTCAGGGACTTTTGGCAGCTGCACCTCTGGGAGTCGAACCTCTGGCACAGCCATCTCGGGCACCTTTGGGAGCTTCATCTCGGGGACCTTTGGCAGCTGCACCTCTGGGAGTCGAACCTCTGGCACGGCCATCTCAGGCACCTTAGGGAGCTTCATCTCAGGCACCTTCGGCAGCTGCACTTCTGGGAGTCGAACCTCTGGCACCGCCATCTCTGGCACCTTTGGGAGTTTCATCTCCGACACTTTTGGGAGCTCCACCTCTGGGAGTCGCACTTCTGGAAGGGCCGCCTCGGGCACTTTGGGGAGCTTCACCTCAGGCGCCTTGGGTACCTTGACGTCAGGCGGCGAGACCCCAATGCCAAGGGAGGGCATCTTGATGGTGGGCAGCTTCAGCTTGCTCTCGACAACGGCTTCAGGGGCAGCGGGTCGGGGCTCCAGGAGAGAAAGCCCGAAGGTGGGCATCCGAAGCCTGGGCCCCTTCACCTTGGCCTCGGGGATGCCCTTGGCCACCTTGGCCTCAGGAACTTCCTTTGCTCGAGCCCCAAAGCGGGGGAAACTGAGACGGGGCATCTTCAGGGCCACCTCAGGTGCCTCTGCTGGAGCCGCCACCTCTGCACCCGGCAAGGCCAGGTCCACCCCCACTGAAGGTGCTGCCACTTCCAGAGTGGGCACCACCACCGCCACGGCCCCTTCCCGGGTCTCCAGACATGGAAGCGTGGGCAGAGTGGGTAGCGAGGGCAAGGGAGGCAGCTCCACTTGGGGGACCTGGATCCCAACGGCCACGGGCTCCACAGGAGGCGGAGCTGGGGCTCCCAGCCCAAGGGTCGGCAGGTGGAGGGCAAAGCCGCTGACTGCCTCCGCTGCGGGGGCCACGTCCCGCGGCCCCTTGGGGGCTGAGACCTGGGGGACACCCACTTCAGCGCTGGGCAGCCGGGGCCCAACCAGCTCCACCTGGGGGGCCGTGAAACGGGCTCCCGCTGCCACCTCGGCCTCCTCTTTGGCTTTCCTGGGGGGAGGAGCGGCAGCGGCCAGCCGGGCTGCCTGGGCCTCCTCCGCCACTTCTCGGACGCGCAGCCGAGGCAGCTGGAGGCGCCGGCGGGTGGGGGCGGCTGGGACAGGACCCTTGACAGCCTCGGCTTTGAGGCCCCGACGCAGACGGGAGAACTTGGGGAAGGAGAATTCGACATCAATGGGGGCCAGGTCTGCAGGGGCCCCCAGGGCCCCGGGCACCACCATCTTCTTCTTCTTCACAGGGGACAGACTCTGGATGTTCTGGGGAGAGAGGAGAGAGGCTGGAGGCAGTGGGACAGTGGGGAGGCTTGGGGTGGACAGGGGGAGCCCCAGCTGGTATTGTACCAGGCTGGGGATGTGTTGGATTGAGCATTTGTCCCCAAAACAGCGTCCCCACTTCCTGGCATTTCACCATTACTGGCCCAGAAAGCAAAGACGCTCATTTAGAATCTCACAGTGAGTCAAGAGGAGTGTGGAAACTGGGACCCAAGACTTCTGGATCCTCGTCCAGGATTTTCTCCGATACCCTCATTCTAGAGATGGGGAAACTGAGGCCCAAGGAGGGAAAGAAACTGGCCCAGGGTCACTCCCAAAGTGAGCAGTGCCCCGAATGGGACCTGGCCTCCGTGGTTGGGAGTCCGCTGTTCAGGACCCCTGGTGAGCCTGGAGCTGAAGGTGGGGATGCCGCTACGAGGCGGGTGAGGACTCTGGTCTGGGATGGGTGGGTCCCCCTCCCCAGGGAGGAGTTCTGGGGCAGAGAACAGGAGGCAGAAGGTGGGATTAGCGGTGGGTTAGTGAAGAGACAGGGCAAGGGTGGCCCACGGTGTGGGGGCTCACGGTGCCGAGCCGGGATCGCTGGGGTGGTCCAGGGCTGGGGCCGGGCTAAGCACGCGTACCAGCTTGGCCACCTTGGCCCGCGGGCCCTTGATCTCGTAGCCGGCCACGGTCCCGGGCCGCAGCGCCAGGTCCCCGGTGGGCACAGTGCGCTTCAGGCAGAAGGAGACCTTGTAAGGCTCGGCGCATTGCAGCAGGCGTAGCGCGTCCTCGTACTTGAAGTTCTCGAAGAACACGCGGGCGCTCAGCAGCTGGTCCCCTGCAGACGAGGTGGAGGTGGGCAGGGCGTGAGCATCTCCGGGCTCTACGCTAGCCTCGTTGCACCGGCTTCCCCGGAGCCAGCGCAGCGAGGCCACGCCCCAAATTTCGGCCCCGCCTATCCCCGAGCGCAGGATCCAGACGCAAAATTCCTCCCTGTTCGAGATGGGACACTTAACAACGAAGCCCCACCCCTTGCCTTAGCTCCGCCTCCCCGACTGAGCAAATCCACGCCCACTCAGGCCACGCCCATCGCCTTTGCACTCCCCTCCCCCATCTTCACTTTTCAGACGCTAACTTTGCTCCCTTTACTCAAAAAACAGAATCAGAAAAGAACTTCCAGAAGCTCCCACCCCATTACTCACCCCCCTGCTCCTGTGGCAATTTACCCCACTCTCTACTCTTCCTGGGGATGAACTGTCCCCACTCCTAGCTCAGGTCAATTCCCTCCACTGTCTTCTCAGGGCCATCTGCCAGCAATTCGCCTCTCTCTCCCCACATCATCAGTTTGTCCCTCTCTTCTACATTATTCCCATCAGCACACAACATCTCCCATAAGAAACGTTGTCTTGACCTCACTCCTCCTGGAGCTCCCGCCCCACTTATCTGTTCACCTTAAGGGCAAAATGCATTGAGTTGTCTAGCTGCATTATTTCCATTTCTCCAATCACACTTCTGACACCCCTTCCTGGAACCCTGAACTGCCCCTCTCAAGGTCCCACACAGTGACCTCTGTGTAGCTAAGTCCAGTGGTCAAGTCCCAGACTTCATCTGCTTGAACCCCTCAGCCTTTGACCCAACTTCGCTCTCTCTTCTTCATCCACTTGCGTGGCTTGGCTTCCAGGGTGCCACATCCTCTGGAACATCTCTGCAGAATCCTTCTCAACCTCCTGGGAGGGTTCCTCCCCATCTCCCGACCTCTTAAAGACACAGCGTCCCAGAACTCAGGTCTTGGACCTCATCTCTTCTCCATCTACTTGCTACACTCACCCCTTTGTGAAGCGCATCCAGATTCAAGAGTTTAAAGATCATAAATATGCTGACAACTTCCAAGAATCTCCCTCCAGGTGAGCACTCTCCTCTCCAGCCTGGACTCATATATCCAACCAGCCCTCCACATGTCCACCTTGGTGTCTAACAGACACCTCTCATCTGACAGATGCAACCTGTACTCCTGGTCTTCCTCCAAACGAGCTCCAGTCCCAGTGTCCCCCATTTGTGGTGCTACCAACTCCATCCTCATATCAAGAATCCTTAGATACATCCCTGACCCCCTGACCCCTCTCTTCGCATCACACCCCATATGCAGGTTGAAGGCTCCTCCTTCAAAATATATCCAGAATCCAAACCCTTCTCTTCACCTCCAATAACACCATTTTGGCCCTGAGCATCAATATCTCTTACCTGGATAATCACAGTAGCCTCTTTGTGGTCTCCCTGCTCCCCACCCTGCCCCCCTACAGTATATTGCTAATACAGAAGTTCAGCGCGGTCCATTCATGCTCCTCCTCCACTCACCACCCTCCCAGATTAAGAGCCAAAGTCCTCACATGGCACATAAAGCCCTCTAAAATCTGCCCTTTCTCTTACCTCTCTGGCCTCATCTCTTACTCTCTTCTTCACTAACTCTATTCCATCCACACTGGCTTCCTTGCTCTTCCTCCAACAAGCCAGGCGCGCTCCCACCTTGGCGCATTTGCACGGGCTGTTCTATCCTCCTAGAATGCTCTTCCAGATGGCCACAGAACTCTTTCCTTACCTCCTAGGCCTTTCCTCCCTTCCTGGCTCGTCCTATTTAAAAATGCAGCTTCCATCCTGGCATCCTGAGCACGTACTGCCTTCTAATTCACTATGTATTTTACATATTTTGCTTAAATATGTCTGTCCCCACTAGAATGTAAGCTCCATAAGTGCAGAGAGTGTTGTCTGTTTTGGTCACTGCGGGAACCCAAGCACCTAGAATAATATCTGGAAAGAGAAGGCCCTTAGCACATCACCGTTGCATGAATAAATCGCATCAGCCTCATCCATGTTACCTGAAACAGCCCTTACTTACTAAGCTCGCCTCCCCACCCCTCCAAGCTGACTCCACCTCTTTTCTCCAGCCCCAACAACAAAAATAACTAGCACTTAGGTAGTGCTTACTATGGGCCATTTAGCTATGTGCTAAGTGTTTTCAAATACTGACTCATTCAATCCACATAATAACCCTATGAGGTAAGGACTAGAATTATTCCCACTTTAGAGATGAGAAAACTGAAGCACAGAAAGATCGCAAGCTAGTAAACTGCAGATCTGGGAGTCGAACCGAGACAATGTGCCTCCAGAGCCCCCTGTGAGCAACTGCAACGCCGACACACAAAGCCCCGCCTCAAGCCCTTCACCCCTGCCTCCCGGTCGCGGGTCCCGCTCAGGACCCAGAGCAGAGTCCTAGCCCCGCCCCCGCAGGAAGGCCCCGCCCACTCCCCGCCCCGCCCACCTTCCTGCAGGCTGAGGCTCCTGGCGGCTGGCGAGTCCTCGCGCAGGTCGCGGACGAAGATGCCCTCCTTGCCGCCGCCCGCCACGTTGATGCCGCTGACCCCCGTCTGCGCCTCCGTCTCCACGATGATCTCCACCAACTCCGCCCGCCTCAGCTCCTGCGAAGGGCGGCGAGGGGTCGCCATGGGGCGCTAGGGCCGGACCTCGTCCAGAGCCCGCCATCGCTCCTAATTAAACGGGTCCTCGGGGCACGCGCCCCTCGGCGCGGCGCAGGCGGGTCGTGCGGGCCCACCCACGCCGGCATCTCCCCTTTAAGGAAGCGCGGGGACTGCTCGCTCTTGGGGACCCGCGGACAGGTCCAACGGCTCAGTGCCGGCTGGCCTCGTGGACCCCTAGGTCGGCTGTCGGGGGGGGGGGGGGGGGGGGTGGAGAGGCTGGAGGGCACCCCGTCTGAGACTGAGAGGCGGGGCTGTGCTCCCAAGGGGGCGTGGCTAGCCCGGGGGCGGGGCTAGCAGTTTGGAGCCCGGCCTGGGAGCACGCGCGGCCGGAGACACAGGCCAGAGAGGAGGGGCCGAAGATCCGAGAGGAGTGTGGCTAGAGGTATAAGTGGAGGTGCGGCGGGGACCCATCGTCTTAAGGACTGAGCTGTGGGGAGGGGCTTTCATAACAAGAGAACAAGAGTTGAGTTGAGGATGGGGTTGCGAAGAAAGGGCAGGACCCTCAAGTGGTGTAGGATGGAGGCTGGAGGTAGGACTGGCCTCCTTGGAGGCTTGAATGTGTGTGACTGTGTCCTATTGTGGGCTCTCTGACCCTAAGACCTGCAGAACGCCCGTGGGAGAGGGAATCCAGCGAATGGGGGTGCGTGGGTAATGAGTGGTGGACCGGCAGACGTGGTATTCCTGGTATTTACTGTAAATGGTGCTGACCTGGCCCTGGCCCAGCAGCGCACTGTGGGATTCACCTCTGAGCTTCCCAGAAGAGGCAGTGAGAGACCTCAGTTCCACGACTGTCTGGGAACCCAATCTGCTGTGTGTCTCTGGCGGAGAAATTTGCCCTCTCTGGGCCTGTTAACCCACTGTCAGGTTGGACCACATGGGCGTACTGGAAGGAGTCTCTGATTGTGAGCTGAGACCTGAAGCAAGAGGGATCCGAGAGGATGCTCTAGTGGGCAGGGCATCGAGGCTGGCACAGACTGGAGCCCAGGGATTGAGGAGGGGAAAGCAGGTCTGGGCCAGATGCCCCACAGCAGTGGCCCCGGGACTAGAGGGCTGGGCAGAGCACGGTGAGAAGGGGTAAGAAGAGTTGTGGTGCGGGCAGCAGGGAGCAGCATGGCCATCACCACCCCCAGCAGGCCCTGGGCTAGCACTTTCTGTGCAGCATCTCATTTCATCCTTCCCCCGGCTTGGGCAGTCCCTGAGGAGGACACAGAGGTCCAGAGAAGTGAAGTGACTTGCCTGAGGCCACAGAGCAAGTTAAGCAGCTGGGCCTCAACCCCAGGGCTGTGACCTCAGAGCCCCCGGGCCGTCCTGTAGGCAGTGACCTGCTTATACTTAACCTCTGCCTGCCACCCCTCAGCCTCAGCTCGGCTCCGGTAAAAGTAGACCCACTCTACACTCTCAGAAGTGGGGACCATTGCCCCACTTCACTGATGGGGAAACTGAGGGATAGAGAAGTCAGACCCTGTTCAGGGCTGCACAGCCGAAATGGTAGGTCCCAAGCCCATGTCCTTAACCCCTACACCATCCTGCCTCTTCCCACGAAGAGTTTCTCCTTGATTTTCTTTAGCTCATTATTCATCTAACTCCATTACACTCCAAGGAATTAGCCGCTTTGAATCTCAGTCTGTGCCAGGCTCTCTGCTAAGCACTACATATGTTAAACTGTTCTCCTCACAGAGACCCAGAAAGTAGGCCACTGTTGCTATTTCCATTTCACAGATGGGGAGACTGAGGCACAGAGAAGCCAGGAAGTGTCCCATTGCCGCCCTAGTACGAGCCCCTGAGGCGGGCCCCACCAGTCTCCCCCGGCAGGATGTGGGCGCTCACCTCGGCGCTCCGGCTCCGGGCCTCCATGGCGCTGCTGGGAGTCGCGTGGGCCCCGGGCGCCCGCTTCCTCTCTCCCTTCTGCTGCAGGACCAGCTTCAGTTCTGCATGGAGCAGCTGCCTCTGTGCCTGCCGGGGGGCAGGGATGGAGGCTTGAGGCCAGGAGAGGGGAGGGGAGGAGGGGGGGCTTGGAGGGGCAGGTCGAGGGGAGAAGGGCCCCCCACCCCGCTGTCCTCTCACCACAGCCTGGGCACAGCCACCCCCTCCTAACAGGAGCCCAGCCTGGGGTGCCACACAGTCGTCTGCGAGCCTCGCGCCCTTCCTCGGGGGTCTTGCTGCCTGCCAGGGAGAGACCAGGGCATGAGGCTCCAGGCAGGCCAGGGAGGGGCAGGGAGGGGCATGTGGCACCGGCCAGGGCTCACCTCAGGGTCACCTCCAGCTCCTTGGGCCTCCTGGGTCCCGGGCTCTAAGAAGAAGAACATTACTGTCAGCTAACCCCACTGATGGTCTCCTGAGGGCCTGACCCTTCCGGCGCTCTGTCAGTACTCTATCCCCCAGAGCAGGTGGGGAAACTGAGGCACAGAAGACCTCTACCCAAGGTGACACAGCTGGAAAACAAACAGTAAAGCCAGAACTGACCCCTAGGCCTATGACAGCAGAGCCCCTGTGCCAACCACCTCGGCTGACCGAGGGGGCCAAATTCACTATAAAATCATGGCAATTGCTCCCATGTACTCCCCGTGGGCAAGTCACCCCACCTCTCTGTGCCTCAGTTTCCTCATCTATAAAACGGGGAGAATGAGATCTCCTACTTCACGGGGCTGTTGGGAGGGTCAAATGGGTTAATAAATATCAAGTGGCAGGCACATGGTGGGCGCTTCATAAGCATTTGCTATTGTTATTATTATTATTATTATTAAGAACTTCCTGTGGTCCTGTCTCATGTCCAGTGTCCCACAGGGGTCATTGCATGGGGACCTCAGAATAGCCAGTACAATGATTAAGCCCCTTACAAAGAAGACACCTGAGGCTGGGAGGAGGGAAGTCACGTGCTCAGGTCACAAATGAACTTGTCTTGAAAGCTGCGTTCTCTTATGCAGATAATAGATAATAATAACTAATGGGCACTGAGTGGTTACTCTGTGCCAGTTGTGTGCTAAAACCTTCGCTTTCCGCCTCACCAAGGAAAACCCTAGCCCTTCAGAGAGGCCAAGAGCCTGGCTCAAGGTCACACAGCACAGGGAGAAGGAAGCAGAGCTGGGATCCGCAAGCAGCCTCAAAGGGGATGGACACTGTCTCCTTGCCACCCCCTCCCCGACTGTGGCCTTGTCCTCCCGGCCCCCACCTGGCATGCCAACCCGCCAACCCGCACTCCCCGGGGAAAGGTCAGGCCTCACGCGGCACATTCCGTCACACAATGGCCCGTCTGCTGTGCTCAGTCACATTCCGCCCCTGCCCACCCACCCCAGCCGCACAATGGCCCTTCATAGCCCACCACTGGCCAGGATAGAGGACACAGGGACCCCCTCAATGCTCCAGCTGGCCGCACTCCACTGGCTGGCCCCCCACAGCGTCAGAGGGCTCCTCTCTGGCTCTCCTAGGAGTCCCGGTCTTCATTCCTTTCCCAACCTCCTCTCTGAGCCCCTAGCCCCTCCAACTAGGGTTGGCTGCCCCCTCTGGGGCATTTCCTCTGAACTGGGCCCTGTGCTGGCACACACAGGCCTTGAAATCCCCCGAGAGAGGGCTGTTTTAGGGTTGGAAACTGAGGCTCAGAGAGGGGAGGTGACCTGCCTGGGATCACACAGCTAGGACGCATGCCCTTGACACCAACTCTGCACCTTCACTTGCATCGGTGGCTCTGAGCCCTGGAGGAGGCCCAAGCTGCAAAACAGCTGGGGCGGGAGCGGGCTGGGCCGGAGGAGGCGTTGAAGGTGCCAGAAACAGGCATTTTTAGAGGGACCTCGTTGGTGTCAACCCTGGGCCGGGTGGCACTTTATAGACGTGGCCTCATGGTAGCTCATTTTACTGATGAATAAATGAGAATTAAGAGTCGGGATGCCACACTGATGACATCGGGACTCGAACCCAGGTCTGAAAAGCTAGCGCCGAGTCCCTGACACTACATGGCATCCTGAACAGGCCGGGAAGAAGCCTGGTACTTGTGAGGAGGAAGTAGAGACGGACGGAAGGATCTCCTGGGCCGCAAGTGCCCTGTTCCAGGCCAGGGCCAGTGAGGGTCACGCCCAGAGGCTGGCACAGGAAGCTCATCCCGGGCGGAGGCCGGAGAGTGCCCTCCCTCCGCATCCCGGCCCGGGACAGCCGCCCAGCCCAGGTTATATTTAGCCCAGCTGTGCCCTTCCTGAGCCACGTACCCAGCTCCAGGGGGCGGGGGGGGGGTGGTGGGGGCAGCTTCGGAAGGAAGCCCACCCCACCCCACCCCAGGCACTCTCTGTTCCCAGCTCTGCCCGTCCCACTAGGCTTGGAAGGAGAGGCGGGGATGTTGCTGGGAGGTCCCTGGCTTGCGTTAGGGAAAGCTCTGACTAACGGGGCACCCCTGGTGAGTCCAAGCCAGGCAGGACCCACCTCCCCCAGATGCCAACAGCCCATTTCTTGAGCTGTGGCACTGCCCTACTACGTTGCTGAGCTTCCAGAATTCTCAGAGTCCCCATTTCTTGAGCACTTACTATGTACCAAACCCTTCCCTTCTGGCTTGGCTCATGAAGTCCTCGCCACACCTCCCTGGGGAAGGTCCAACTTACATGCCCATTGAAGATGCTGCTCATGCCCTTCGGAGCGGCTGGGGGCAGGGGCTGTCACCCGGGCCCTGGGCCCTTCAGCTGAGCTGGGCTTGCTGAGGGATCCCCCAGCTCTGTCTGCCCTCCTGCACCCTCCCGGCCGCCACTTCATTTAGGAAGTGTCCGCACTCAGAACCTCGGCTTCCCCAACCACCAGGGATCTGGCGCCCTCAGCAATGGGCGTGGGGGTTGACGTGACTCATCCGGGCCCCTGGACATTAGCAGAGGCCATCGGGTTTGAACACTTGGGCAAGGGATGTCACCTCTCAGGGCCTCAGTTTCTTCATCTGTAAAATGGAGCCAGTAAGAGTGGCTCTGAGATAACAGCAGGTCCTTAGAATAGTCTCAGTATATAGCAGGTGCTCAAGTAACGTATGCTAGTCTCTGACAGCAAGTGGTGGCCGGCTGTGCATCTCACAGCATCTCATATCCAGCCTGCGCTCACCAGTGGTCCCAACTTTCTCCCTTACCAAAGGGGGACTTGGGGTGAGCAACAAAACCCAGCTTGCGCCCCGGCCTCCCACCAACAGGGTCTGCGCTGCCTCCCCAGCACCCCATTCCAGGGACCGAAAAGCCTGGCCCTCTCTCGGCTCTTTTTAAGCACCAACTCAGTGACTCGCAAGTCAGCCCTGCAAGGTGGCCGCCATAGGCCCATTGCAGAGATGGGAAAGCAGAGGCTCGAAGGGTGAAGCATCTCACCCCGGGCCCGCGCAGCCAGAAGGAGGAGAATGTTGGGATTTGAACCCAGGGTCCGGCTCCAAAGTCTGGGCCTTTAACTCCTACATCCTGCTGCCTCCTGAGCCCCAGGCACCCTCCCAGCACCTCCCAGGACCCTGGGTCTCATTCCCATGGCTTCTCAGCCTGGCCAGGGGAGGGACTGGCTGGCTGATCTCTTACCACTGGGCCTCCAGACACCTCGAGAGCTCCCGGTCTGTCTGCTCAGCCCCAGCCCGGGGCTGGGGGGGAAAAGGGATGGGGAGGGGGAGGGGGGGAGACCCCAGCCAGTGGCTGCGGGGGCATGACATCGGGGGGGGGGGGGGGGGGGGGAAACAAACATCCCCTCTCCCAGCTGGATCCACCGCAAGCGTGTGGGGAGCCAGGAGACACCGCCGCTCCAGCGCCTGGGCTGAGACCTCCACCAGGAGCCCCACTCCAGGGACTTTCCACGTTGTCACCGCCACTTGGAGACTCTGCACCCCACCAGCCCTATGTCCCGGCTTCTAGACCCTGGCATGGCCCCGCTGGTTCTTGGGGCCCCTGAGATAAACTCCTTCCACTCTTTCTCCTGGTCAGTTTGGGTTCCAGTCCCAGCTCGGCCACTTCCTGGCTGTGTGACCTCTGGCAAGTCACAGCATCTCTCTGGGCCTCTGTTTCTTCATCTCCAAAACAGAGATCGTTAAAGTGCCCACCTCAAGGGGTTGTTGTGAAGATTAAATGAGTTAAAAGAGGCCAAAAACTTTTCAAAGTGCCTGGCACAGAGTGAATGCCCCTTGTAAGTATTTTGTATTATTATTCATACAAATTAGCGCGCTGGTTAGACTTGTCAGGGGGTTTTGGCCTGAGCGGGACCGGGCACAGGGGAACCCCACTTCTCTGTTTAAGGGGGTTTCCATTGGAGGGGACACCTCTCATGTGGTAAGTACTGTGCTGGGCCCCGAAGTTCTGCTCTTTGAATCGAGGGCGGAAGGAGAAAGGATTATGCCAAATTTTTAGCCACACAGCCAGGAGGTGGCGAAGCCGGGGTCTGGCCCCAGTTCTGCTGGGCCCCAAAGACCCTGCAACACTCTTCTGTCCCCTTCATGTAACAGACAAGGAGGCTCCGGGAGGGGACGTGATACCCAGGGTCATCCACGCCAGGTCATCCATGGCACCAGGATTTGAACCCAGACCTGCCCAACTCTCAAACCAAGGCTAGCAGGCCTCACCCTGACCCCCCGGCCCCCAGCCCCCAGCCTGCCCCGACTCACCGGTACCCGGGGGGCGGCAGAGGGAGCACAAGTACCCCCACATGCCACTCGCACCCACCCGGCCGCTGCCTCGGCCGCTGGTGGCTCTCTCTGAGCCCAGGCCTGGGGCCGGCCCGGGATGAGGCCAGGATTACCCCCAAAGCGCGCGTCAGCAGCTTCTGTCCCATTGTCCAGCCAGGCGCGGCCATCAGGCCCTCACCTCGGTGGGCACCCTTGCCCCTCACACCAGCTCAGCTGGCCCCTCTGTGGACCTGACCCCCTCCCCACACCAAGCAGTGGGGACCTGCTCCTGAGGGCATAAGGGACCAAGGACAGGTTGGCAGGATCCCAGAATACTAGGGCTCCCCCCGTCTCTTCTCTCCGAAATGCCCCCTGCCCACTCTCAGCCGCCGGGGAAGGCAGGAATGTGCTGAGCTCCGGGAAATGCCTTCCAGGCCTGGCAGCCACCAAGGGTTGGGCTGTGGCCGGAACCCAGCCAGGAGCCTCCTTCGGGAGAGGTGGAGGGACAGTGTGGTCAGGGCTGCTGATGGGCCTGAGGAGACCCTCACCCCACTGCAGTCCCTTTCTCTGTCATTCACTGATTCGTCCAAACATTCATTTTTCATTCAACAAACATTCACAAGCCCTTGTTGGGTGGCAGGCCCTTTGCTGGGCACTGGGGAGGCCGAAAGGCCTAAAACCACCAAGTGGGACAGGCTTAGGAAAGGCTTCCTGGAGGAGGTGACATCTGAAGTCAAACTGAGGAGGAGGGAGCCAGGAGGGACAAACGTGGGCAAAGAACCAGTGAGGAGAATGCAGCAGTCCTTCACCCAGTGTCAGCAGTCAGTGCGCGCCTGGTCTTGTGCCCAGCCCCATGCTGGAGAGCGCTGGGGACATAATGTGACCAAGATAGCCCGGGCCTGCTTCCACAGAGGTCACAGTCCACCAGGGAGACAGACCCAGAACAGCCACGGTTGTGATGGAGGAATCACAGGCAGAAGGTGCCTGCTCCACCCTAGGAAAGGAGGTCAGGGAAGGCTTCCTGGAGGAGGGGACATGTGAGCTGAGGCTTGAATGACCCATAGGAGCTAGGCAAGAGAAGAGGGAGGGGAACAGTGTTGTGGGCAGAGGGAACAGCCTGTGCAAAGGACCTGAATCCAGAGAGAGCTGAGCACAGAAGAAATTTCCAGGAGCTTAAAACGGTGTCCTTGTTCCTGCCTGTGTCCCCAGGGCCGAGCATGCCTCTTCCTTAGCGTCTCCTTCTCCTTTATACATTTATTCACCAGCTGTTCGCAGACACCGCCTCTGTATCCATCCCTGGGCCGGGCAGTGCTGAGGACTCAGCAGTGACCATGACTGTGCCCTCACAGGACTCACAGGCAGACAGATCGGACATTAAAGAAGTGATCAACAGAACGAGTGTATAATTACACACCGAGCTAAGTGATGTGAGGGATGGATGCAGGTCTATCAGAGGAGCCTGGCACTCTGGGACTGTCAGAAAGGGCAGGGAGGGCTTCCCAGAGGAGGTAACATTTGAGCGGGCACCTGACGGATACATAGGAGTTCATGCAAAGCTGCAAGTGGTGGATACACGAGAATGGGTTTCAGAGAGAGGCAACAGCTGTGCAAAGGGCCTCTCTGAGAAAGTGGTGAATGTGACAGTGTGGGGGGACCCCGAGGGGAGGGCCATGGGGACAGGCTGGACTTTGTTCTGAGGGCCCCCGATGTCTATGGGAGGGACAGAGTCAGAGCTTGAGGGTGGAAAGAGCCTGACTACAGGCCCGGCTAGACAGTTGGGATGAAAATCCACCCCTCGCTGCTCAGGGTGAGACAGACGAGGGAGGCGGGTCCGCGCTCTCCTGTCTTTCCGTGTCTCAGAGGTGCCCTTGCTCCTTGCCAGTCCAGAGGGGACAAGCCTCCAGTCTCTCGCCATTATGCAAGATGGTAGTTGTCAGGTTTTTGTAGCTGCCCTTTAGCAGGTGACAGAAGCTTCCTCTCCTAGTTTGCTGTGAGTTTTTTGTCGTGAATGGTATGTCCCTCTCTCGGTGTGTCCTTCCATGTCTGTAGCTCCCTTTGTCTCGACATTCCTCAACTCTGTCTCTCTACATCTCTGTGTCTCACTCTCTCCGTGTCTCTGTTTCTCTCTTTTCTGTCTCTCTCTCTCTGTGTCTCTTGCTTTCCCTCACACGAGGGGTGTGGCCATCGGAAGTCGAGTTTAGGGGGTGGCACCAGTGTCCTGGTTCCGGCCAAGGCCACCTCCGTAAACACAGGACATCCTGCAGGGCTGGGGAAGGAGGCGGAAGCCTCTCCTTGGGGACCACCCTCTCTCCGCCCAGCCTGAGCCGAGCAGGAGCCGGGTTCCCCCCCGTGCAGCCGAGGGAAACTGGTAGCTCCCTGACCCCCATCCTTTACGCCTGCGCCCGATTCCCGCCCTCTCCACTGGGCTCCTGTCCCAGGGGCCTAGCTGCCTGGGTGCCTTCCCCTGGCTGCCCCCTTAGTCCTTTGCACCCACTATGTCCGTCTCTGGCCTCAGTGTCAACCCCAGATCTGCTTCTCCTCCTGGGCACCATCCCAGGGTGGCCCCACCATCCCCTGGTCTCCTGGCTAGAGCCCTGGGTCTCGTCCTAGGCCCCTCGTCCATCACAGCTCATCACTCCCACAGCCTGTCCTCTCTAGCATCTCCCCCTCCCCCCGCACCCCTGCCCCTTGGCTGCTGTGTTCCTCCCAGCCTCCCCTCTGGGCTCCTGGCCTCCAGTCTCACCTTCCCACCGCCACGTCCACATGGCAGCCAGAGAGAACACTTTTTACCTCTAGATCCCTTTAATCCAGTGCCTTCAGAGTAAAGTCCCCCATCCAGGGCCTTGTGCATCCTGGCCCCCGCCAACCCTCAGCCCCATCACTTACCTTACTGCTTTCCCCTCATCCCAGTCAGACTCAGCAGCTTAGAGACGCCTGGAAGCTTGTAGGGTCCCTCCCCTCCTAACCCTTTGCACATGCTGTTCCCTCTCCCTTGAACACTCTCCCTTCAGAACAACCCTCTGAGGCGGGTGCATGACTGTTCCAGTGTAAGGATGAGGACCCTGAGGCCCAGAGAAGTTAAGTACTTGCCTAGAGTCACACAGCCAGAGAATGGCAAAGCTAAGTTTCCAACGCAGGTGGTCTAACCTTCGGCATGACCTTCGCTCTGTAGCTTATTGCATCCGTGATCATTGACGAGGCATCATTAGATTTCTGCACCGGGAATGCACACCATAGATGCTCAGTAAATCTTCACTGAACGGACGAACGGGACAGGGCTGGAAGGTGTGCTTTGGGAGGTGCAGAGGTCAGATCCCAGACGACTGGGATAAAATCTGTGTCCAGGGCGGGGGAGAGATGTGGTCAGCAGGCACAAAGTAGGTACTTATAAATTCATCTTTGCCAAATGAGGGAAAGAAAGAAGGGAGGGAAGGAAGAAAAAGAGACCAGGGTGAGTTGGCCACGGATCTCCCAGGCATCGGAGGAGAAAAGTGTGTGTATGTGGTGGGGGTCCCTGTGAAGGCCGTGGAGGGGCGCTGGCCTAGGGGGTGTTGTGGCGGGCACACACAGAGGCTCTATGAAAAGCAACAGCGGCGCCAGGACTGGCGGCTCAGCTAGGAATGGTGTGGGCCTGGAATCTGCTGGCCGAGGTACTGCGGCGTCCTGGGGTTGAGCCTGAGGGCGGAGGGGCCCAGAAGAGCCAGGGAGCCTGCACCATCTTTGGGGGTCAGACGAGGGGAGAGTGGGGCAGGTCCTTGGGCACGAGCTGTTCATAAACCCAAGGGCACCAGGGTGGGGGTGGGAGACCAGGGCTGATCTAGCCCATATGGTGCTTTTGTGCAAAAAGTATGCCTCTTCTCCAAGGCACTTGACCTCCATCTGCTGGGAAACTGTCATAATAAATATGTAAATGCACGGTGCCTGCCACATGCGTGGCAGCCCTTTAAGGATGGAGCCCATGTGCAGTGCACAATCTGTGCAACTGTACACAGAGGCTCTAGGGTGAGGGGGGCATTGCTGGCCAAGCAGGCACCGGGCAGATGGAAGCATCGTTGCCAGATGGGTCTGCTGTTTGCCTCAGTAGGTATCACAGATTATCCCCGAGTTTGGCACCTGGAGACATCAGAAGCAGGCCCCCAGGGTGCTGTAAACAGAAGGTATTGCTGACCCCACACTGGGGGACTCCATGTCCCCTGGACACATCTCCAGGAAATCGAAGTCACTGGCATCACAGACCCCCAGACTGGGCAGCAGGGGGCATTGCCGAGTTCAGCCTAAACTCCTAAACTCTGGGTCTGAGTCCAAACTGAGTCTGAGTTCCAATGCCCCGCGGGTTGGAGTCACCAGGTGCTGGAGCCAGGCGCCCCGGGAGACCCTCAGCCTGGGCACCAGTTCCCTTCGGGCCATTGCCACTTCCCTCCTCGGGCGCCGCATTCACTTCCAGAAATGGACACGACTTCCTCCGCTCCTCCAGGAAGCGCCGCTCGGCCCGCCCCTTCCCGGCCCGAGGGGCCAGCCTGGGGCTGCCCGCCTCCCCCGGTTCCACCCCAGCTTCAGTCGCCCTGAAGCTTCCGGCCAGAGGGCAGGCGCTGGGGCCCAGCGATCTCGGTGTCCCCTTGCCGGCGTTTCCCCCATCGCAGGCCCAGCCGGCCCCTCGGGTCCCCGGCCGGCCCTCTGCCCCTCCCCCTCCCCCCGCCCCCGCAGCTGCCCCGTGCCCCTCCCCCCCGCACCCCGGGCGCTGCCCTGCCCCCACGGCCGCCAGGAAGGACGCGGCCTGGGTCCCGTGCCAGGCCTGTGAGTGTGCGGCCCCTCCCAGCCGGGCCAGGAATGCGGCTGGACCGCGGGGGCGGCGCAGACACCCGGCGCTCAGGCCAGCCCCATCACACAGGCAGGCAGGCAGGTGGCCCGGCTCGCCGGGGCTTGGGTTTCTTCTAGAAAGAAGGCAGATCGCCTGCCGGGGGCAGCGAAGCCACCCAGCCTGGTGGCTTTCTTTCAGAGCCAGCCGCCTGCCGTACTGCCCTCTCCCCCACCCCAAAAGGAGATTTGAGACCCGGCGTGGATTTTATTTTTTCCAAACTTGCAGTCTTCCTTTCTTTCACCGTTTTCCTGGAGAGCTGGCTCATGCTGAAAGCTCCCTTTTGCCCCCAGCCCTGGGCCCCAAGACACACAGGTGGTAGACTCCAGGCCAGGGCTAGATTTCATTTTTAAAAAGTGGCTTCACGCTCCTCCTCCGTCACCACCACCACAGTGTACACACATGGACATAAGGGAAGCCTGGCTGAGTGCGTTCTAGGAGTCTGTTTAGAGGCCCAGTTACCAGACCTAACTGTTTCTCACAACAAGAAAGCTGTAAAGGTCAGGGTTGCAAACCCACCTCCCCAAGCCATGAGCTCCCGGAGCCTCAGTTTTCTCAACTGTAAAATGGGGATAATCCCAATAATGCCCATCTTGTGGCAATGATAGGATTAAATGAGTTACCATGGGTCAAGGGCTCAGGACAGCGCGGGGGACGCAGTCCACGCTCAGTGAATGTTACAGGTTCTGATCTCCCGCTGGCCTTGGCCCAGAGAAAGCAGCACACACACTACAGACTTCCCACGATTGGTTTTAATTTCAAAAAACTGGTTGGGGGTCTCTTCCCACATCAGGGAAAGAGTATTCCAGGCTATGACCTCTGAGGATTCAGTCCAGCACGGGGCCCGGTCCAATCCCAGTCCAGCCACCGGGCCCTGTCATTCCAACATGAGGGCGGATCCCAGACTCCCCCATCAGCCGGAGGCAAGAGGACGGAGGTGACTTTGCCCAGGCCTCTGGATTCTGCCCTGGGTCCTGCCTCTCCAAAGCCCGTCTCTCTGTTCTAAGGAAGCCAGCTGGGACTTTCCAAGGAGAGTTGGTCCAGTCACCAGGCTCAATTTGGACGCTGGACAACCATTCCAGCCCTGGGGGTCAGCGCCCCGGCCCCGGCGGCCGCTCCAGCGCCTGTGTGCCCACCAGCACGTCCATGAGGTAGTCCAGCTCAGCCTCGTCCAGCTCCGGAGCCTCCTCCTTGCCAGGCCCATCCTCAGGGCCGGGTTTGAGGCCCTCAGAGGCTGGCGCCCAAAGTTCACTGTCGTACATGGAGGTGTCGATGTCCTCAAACAGACCCTCAAACCCGTCGTCCAGCAGACAGCCAGTGGCTGGGCCCAGCAGGTCCAAGGCACCCAGGCCAGGTGAGGCGCCCCCAGTGGGGCGGCCCGGTGGCCCCTCGTCCGCCAGGGGCTGCGGGGCCTGGCTCAGGCCCTCGATATGGCTGAGGTCCTCCAGAAGGCTGGCCATGGAGGCTGAGAGGGCGGCGTCTGAGCTGGCCAGCAGGTTGTCGGCCACGCCGGGGGCTGCGGGTGGGCTGGGCACAGGGGGCAGGGCGGCTGCGGGTGCCATGGACGCCTGGATGCGCCGCAGCGTGTTCACGACCAGCACCAGGTGCCGCAGGTCAGGCTCACTCTGCCGCAGGCTGTGGTGGAGCTTGAGCACCGAAAGGTCAAAGAGGGAACTGGAGGCCACGGCCGGGGGTGCCTGTGCCACTGCTGGGTGGCCGGGATCCAGCCACCAGGCGTCCACTGCCAGGCTTTCCTTCTCCTCCTCCTCCTCCTCCCGCTTGCGCTTCAGGCCCTTGCTCAGCATCATCTGCGGGGAGGTAGGAGTCATTCAGTTATGGAAAACCAATGTTGAGTTCAAACCCTGTCTCTGATGACTGCTGGCTGTGTGATCTTGGGCAAATCAGTTAACCTCTCTGAGCCGGGGCTTTCTTAGGGAACCTTGAAGATGTGAATGATAATCGTATCTACTTCACTGAATTGTTCTAAGGAGTAAATGAGATAATACACAAAAAGCACTTACAACAGTACCTGGTGCATAGTAATTACTCCTGTTAATAAGTGCTCTTAATAACTATTATAATTTATTTCTTCAACGAATTACATGAAATGTCCAATATTCAACCTTTTTTAACCTAAAAAGTGCCTGTTTCACACAGTTTAATATTTATTGAGTGCCTACTATGCATCAGACAATAAATAAACAAATACAGGAAATGTACAAATGATGCTAGAAGATACTCAAAGATTCTGGGGGTGGTCAGGAAAGGCTCCTCTGAGGACGTGACATTTGAGCTGAGCCCTCAAGGGTAAGGAGGAGTCAGCCATGGAAGCACCAGGGAGAAAGCATTCAAGGAAGAGAGAACGACAAACAGCAAAGGCAAAGAAAGACCCCGAGGCCGGATGAGCCTGAACTGAAACAAGGCCAGTGTGGTCAGTGCACAGAGTGACACAGTGTGTGTGTGTTGGGGGGCGGGGGGGGGGGGGGGCGTTGAAGAGCAGGCGGGACCAGGAGTTTGATTTTTTTTGTGACTGTGGTGAGAAGTTACTGAGGGATTCTGAGCGGCTCGGGAGAGTGGTGTGGGGTACTTATTAGGTTTCCGGAAGATGCCCTTGGCTGCTTCGAGGAAGACAGCGGGAAGACGGGGCAAGAGTGTGGCCCCGAGATCCAATCGGAGGCTACGGCTCCCTTTGCGGTGGGGGACGATCGATGCTGGCTTGGAGTGGAAAGTGGCGGTGGACACGGAAGGAAGTTGGTCGACTCAGGATTTATTTGGAAGGCAGAGTAGACAGAGCCGGCTGGAAAGTCCTGATGGGCCCGGGGTGGGGGGCAGTGGGTCACCGAGAGAAGTTTGAGGACCCACACTTTCCCCCGGGTGGGGGCCCCTGGAGTTCTGGACTTCTGGTCCAAGCTGCTTTTTTGAGCCAGGCAGCCTGGAGGGTCCAGTTCCCCGGCGCCCTTGCCCAGCAGGACCTTAAGAGCGACCCCTCACACTACTCGGGTCCTCGCCGCCTTCCCCGCAGACCCGGGACTCCCGAACCGCAGGAATTCAGCCCCCACCCCCGACTCCGCCCCCCGGTGCCTGCGCCCCCTAGCGGCGCCAGGCCGGCCATCCCCCGGGGATTCCGGCCCCTCCGACTCCGGGACCCTTTACGCCGCCCCGCGTCCCGGCTAGGCTCCTGCCTGCCGCCCGGGGCCGTGTAGGCCGGGGTCCCCGGTGGGCTGTTCCGCCCTCTCGGCCTCCGCTCGCTTCCGGAAGGCAGTGGAGGCAGCTCCTCCTGAAGCGGCGGCGGCGGGGGCGGGTGAGTCACGCCGCCGGAGCCAGGGAGCCGGCGCCTCCGCCCCCTTCCCGGGCTGCGGCGTGATTCACCCGGCCCGGCCGGAGCCCGCGGCACGGAGAGGCCCGCGCGTCTCAACCCCGGACGGCCCCGGCGCACACCTGCCGGACCCGGGGATCGAACCTGCCGGAGGACCCCGCCGCCGGTACCCCTTGTCTCCCCAGGCCCCTTCCTTTCATTTACATACCCAGCTCAGCAGCGGCCAATCAGAACGAAGAGGTAGCCTCCCGCAGCCAATCAGGAAGGCGCGGCGACAGCATCGCTCGCTCGCTCGCCTCCAGCAACCGGCGCCTGGCTCGCGAGACGCAGTTCTGACTCGGGCGCACGACTCCAGGCTCCTGACTCCCCTTAGCGACCGCCCACTCCCGTGGCGTCCCCACCCCCCACTCGGAGATTGGCCCTTGGACCGTGATGGGCGGAGCCGGTTGGGGGCAGGTTTGAGGGGCGGGGAGGGTGGCTTCAGGGCGCATGCCCGTGAGGGAAGGGGAAGCGGGGTGGCTGTTTGCCCTGAACGGCGGTGGCGGGCAAGGATTTTTGCGTCTCAAGGTGCGGGCTCCCTGCTGTCTGCCCATGCACCTGCCGAACCCAACAATTGAGCTGCTTACGCACCCAGCCCAATAGGAGTCTACACTGTAGGCCAGATAGGCTTGGGTTCAAATTCTGACTCGCTCCTAACTCGATGTGTGACCTTGGAAAAATGCTTGACCTCTCTGAGCCACACAGATTCAGTTAAATGGGATCTTCTTGCCTACCTCTTGAGAGTTAGGAAAATCAAAGTAAGGTCGTATCTGTAAGAGCACTGTATCAGACGCCGCAAATGCTGGGCAGCTGGACTCGGCTGTGGTTACAGGCGGGAGTAGGCGGCTCGGGTTGGATGCCACTGGAGTCGCATCCTGGCCTCCATCCCCTAAGTCGCTGTGGGCCCTTGGGCAAGTGTTTTAATCCCTTGGGGTCTCAGTTTCTTCACCTTTAAAATGAGAGAAGTCGTGTCTGGCTCAGAGGATTGTTTTGAAGATTAAAAAGAACAATTCACGCAAAATGCTCAGAGTGGTGTGCAACGTGTCCTTTTGTAAGTGGTACTAGCTGTTGTGGGAATAGCACAGGCGCTTACCTCAAGGGGGGACATGCGGGGCGGGGTATGGGGAGACGGAGTTTAATCCTTGTCCCTGGAACTGACAGTGGGACTCACCTTCTTCAAGTGGCTCGTTTGCTAACGCTTCTGGAGCTGTGGGAAGAACTGTTAGTGGTGAATAAAGCTCCTGGCCAAAGGAAGCTCTCAAAAATGCTAACTATCCTGGTTGATTCAGCCAACGATTATCAATGAATGCTCAAAACTTGGGGTGAAAGATTAGTGGGGAACAGGATCTTGACGGGCTCCAGAGCGTCACCCCACAGGTTTCTTGCCAACTGTAAAGGGGGAAATATCCTTTTACGATGTGGAGATGTGGCACTCGCCACCTCAAACATGCGATGGAACTCTGCATCCACAATAGTGGGACACCCCGACACCGCGTGCCACCTGATAGGAGGCATCAGGAAATACACAGCATTCTCTGTGGAGTCTCCTTGTTAAAGTGCGTAAACTGAATCTCGTCAAGCCTCGAGACCCAACCTCCAGCTTATAGGAAACAGAAAGTAACAAATTAACCACCGACTCCATCAGACAAATACAGGTGTGGGACACCCACAGCACAAGCAGGCTGCTCTACTAAAAATCCAATTTCAAGACAACACAGAAAGGGATTGGTGGGGCTGGGGTGGGGGTCGGGGGGTGTTCCAGAATAAAAGATACTATATAATTTCTTTATTACAAGCAAATGTGCGTGTAAACCTTCCCTGGATCCTGATTTGGTGGTGGTGGCTGGGGGGAACAGCTATAAAAGATATTCTTGGGAATTCTGGGGAAATTTGAAAATAGGCTGGATATTAGATGATATGGAGGAATTCTTAATTCTCCTAGATGTGAAATAGTATTGTGGTTTGTAGCTGCCTGTCCTTAATCTTAAGAGATGCCTGCCATTCTAGGGGTAGAATGTCGAGATGTCTGTAATTTACTCTCCAATGGTTCAGCAAAAGAAAAAATATACGTATACACACCTGCCTATGCAGATAAAAGACGCTTAACACGTTAATAATTAGATCCAGATGGGAAGGTATTCAAGTGCTCGGAATATGTACTTTTTTTTATTTTTGAGGAAGATTAGCCCTGAGCTAACTACTGCCAATCCCCCTCTTTTTTGCTGAGGAAGACTGGCCCTGGGCTAACATCCGTGCCCATCTTCCTCTACTTTATATGTGGGACACCTACCACAGCATGGCTTGACAAGCGGTGCCATGTCCACACCCAGGATCTGAACCAGCAAACCCCGGGCCACTGAAGTGGAACGTGTGCTCTTAACTGCTGCGCCACCCGGCCGGCCCCAGAATATGTACTTTTTAAAAATCTTTTCTATGTGCTTGAAATTTTTCATAATGAAAAGAGGGTAAGGCGCTCATTAGAACCGGGCCCCTGCTAGGCAAGTTCACATAATTTCTCCCACAACCTCTCTTTCTGGCCTGGGAGAAAGAAGGCTCAGAGTCCCCAAGTGGCTCGCCCCGGATCACACACTGAAGAAGAGCTCGCAGAAGTCACTTGATTAACATGTATGTATTGAGTACACGCTATGAGGTGAGCATTGTTGTACATGATGGGGGTCCAGCCCCGGACATGCCTCACCTGGACTCTCTTCTCATGGATCAGGGGACGGGGATGGAGAGAGAAAAAAGTATGAAAACAAATGCCTTCACCGATTCACAAACACTGACGGATCGAGCTCCTTCTGTGTGTCAGGCACTGTTCTGGGGACTGAAGATATGACAGGAAAATTATAGACGAAACTCCCTGCTGTGAGGAGGCGCACGACAAACTTAACGAAGACATTTTTAGTAACTTAGAAGGTGACAGGTGAGAAGGAAAAGAATAAAGCAGAGCGGGAGGAGGGTAACGAAGGAGTGGGCAGTTTAGACAGGGTGCTGGTGGTACTGGAGGTGACACTGAGTAGAGACCTGATGAATGAGAGAGGTAGGAAAGCTCTGGAGGAAGTGTTCCAGCCAGAGGAAAGGGCCGTGCAAAGGCCCTGAGGTGGGCGTGTGCTAGCTGTCTCTGACAGGCAGCAAGGCCCGGCAGCTGGACTGTGTGCTGCCGGGGAGGCGGTCTGGGAAGTTTTCAGGTCCTTTAAAGTGCTTCATAGACCGTTGCTTTTTCTTCCAAGTGGGATGAGAAGCCCCTGGAAGATGAATAAATGAGAAAGAGTGTTTCTGCTTCTGTTCAGTGGCTTGAAGAAAACAATAGGATGGGATGATAGAGAGGCCTGGGGAGAGGTGCCTGTAGCCAGGGTGGTCCAGGAGAGCCTCCCCGAGGATGTGGCATTGGAGCTGAGACCAGAAAGTGGAGAAGGAGCCAAGCTGGGGGAAGGGCGAAGGAGAGAGGCTGGGCCTTGGGAAATGAAACCAGAAGCGGAGCCGCCGGCCTGGGAGGAGCCTCCGCCAGCTGGGGAGGGCGTGGGCTTAGCGGGAGCGCCCGCCCCGGCCGGCCGCCCCACCCGGCCCCTGGGGAGGGAGGAGGCGCCGGGCCGGCTCCCGGGTGTCCAGCCAGCTGGCCGGCTCCGGGGGAGGGTGGGCAGGGGAAGGGACCAGCCTGCCCGGCCACGCCCCGAGGCGGCCCGGCCCATCCCCCACGGGCTGGACTCTGCCCTGGGGACCCGCTTCCCTCTGCAGGGCCAGCCTTTCCACTTCTCCGGCCAGTTCTTTAACAGGGCGGGAGCTGGGCCTCTCTGAGCCTCAGTTGATTCATCGGGAAAGTGGGGGTGCTCCTCATACTGGCCTCGCTCTGGTACCAACAGGCTACACGATGCCTCTTCACGTGGTTATCTTTAGGGCAGTCCAAGAGCGCCTGTGTAAAAGTGGATCAGGTCTCGTCCTTCCTCTGCTCAACACCCTCTCATGGCTTCCATCTCCCTCAGTGTAGACCTTTCCTCCTCCCTGTGGGACGCCACAAGACCTTGCATGATTTGCCCCCCTCAACTCTCACCTCATCTCCTAGTTCTCTCCCCCTTGCTCACTCTAATCCAGCCACACAGACCTCCTCACAGTCTCCCAAACATGGCCACTCAGGCTCTGACCTCAGGGCCTTTGCACTGGCTGTTCCCTCTGCCCGGATGGTCCCCCCACAGATTCAAACGGCTCACTTCTCCCCTCCTTCAGGTCTTTACTGAAAGGTCACCTTGTCATAAGGCCTTCTCTGGCCATCTCATCTAAATAGCGACATCCTCGTCACTTTCCTGCTGCCTTCTTTCCACAGCATTTATCACTGCTTGCCGGAGTGTGCATTTTACTTATGTTTCGTGTTCATTTCAGCCCTCCTCCACCATGATGCTTTATGAGAGCAGGAACGGTTGGTTTTTTTCATGGGCCTGGAAGAATGCCAGGCCCACAGTAGGCGCCCAATAAATTTGAGCAATTATTGGAATCCTTGGTGTGCGTTAGGCCCCGTCGTACACACTTTGCGTGATCGCTCAGTGTGGCAGGTATTGTTACTCTGGGTCTCAAGGTGGGGACTCGGTGCTGTGTTTGAGGAACAGCAGAGAATGGCATGGCTGGGGCAGAGGAGTAAGGGTGTTGGGGGGGAGATGAGTTCAGGGAGGTGGGAGGGAGGGTTGACCATTGCAAGGTTGGGAGTTCATTTTTTTCAACAACAGCAAAAAGCCCTATTAAGTGTCCACCTGTGACAGGCTCAGTTCAGTGCACTGGGAGATACAGCGGGGCTAAGATTGACAAAACGCCTCCTCTGAGTTTCCAGTAGACCAGGAGGCTAACCATAAACAGGTAATAAATAACCTGAGATTGGATAGGTGCTTCTAAGAAAATCCGACGGAACGTGATGAGTGGTGGAGTATCTGGACGTGCGGAGCTAGAAGGGCAGGGAGGACCTCTCTGAGAAGGGGACATTCGGATTGGAAATTATGGGGGAAGTGTCCTCTGGGCAGTTAATAGCAAGTGCAAAGGCCCTGGGGTGGAAATGAGCTTGGGGTCAAAGGAGACCAGTAGGACTGGAGTTGAGGGAGGGTGGAGAGAGAGGGGGATTAAACCGGGGAAGTTAGGAGCAAGACTGTCAGGCCTCACAGGCCTTGGTGAAGCTGAGGTTTTATTCTGAGAATAAGGAGAAGTCACTGGAAGTTTTAAGTAGGAGGCATACATCATGGGCATCCGTATGGAGATGCGGACCTCATGTGCCTTCTTGAGATCCCCTTGACCGCCTCCTCTCCCTCCTTCTGGACCGGCCCCCACCTGTTAGTTACACCACTGCTTTCAGACTTACGTGCGATGCCCACTCAGGGCAAGAATCCAGCTTTGAGCCAGGAAGTACAGGCAAAATCTCCCTCTTTTCCCTGCTTGTGGCCTACACCCAGCTATGGTTCCTCCTTGCAACCCTTCTAGAAAAGTCCCCAATGCTGTGTCAACTCACCTGCTGCGGTCTGTAGCAGCATAGCCAGCACAGCAGGGTGTCACACTGCATCTTGCCTGGCCTCCATTCTCTTTTCCACTCACTCTCACCAGCCTGGCCTTGCACCTCCCAAATAAATCCTTAGAACCGTAGCTTTAGCCTGGGCTCTGCTTCCTAACCAAGTTTTCTAGAAAGATCTGCTTTTCTGGGGGGTCTCTGGGCATTTTCTTTCTCCTCTGGGCCTCAGCAGCACATTTCATGCAACGAATGGGCTGACTTTTAAGCGCTAGAGTACCCTATCCTTTCACACGTAGTTCATGTGACTCAGTTTCTCCCTCCTGTGTCCACCCGTGTGGCTGGCTGGAGAGTCTAAATCTATCAGGAAGTAACAAATACAATAGTTACGAACAAAGCCCTGGAGGCACACTGTTTGAGTCCTAGCTCCTGGGGCCTGGCTCTTCCTAGCTGTGTGACCCTGAGCGAGTGACTTGGCCTCTCTGAACCTCAGGCTGTTCCTGTGTAAAACATGGTAACAGTATCTACTCCTATGGAACCATGAGGATTAAATGACTTAATTCAAATAAAGTGGGTAGAACAGTGCTCTTAACCAGCATGCAATAAAGGTTATTTATTTATTTTTTTTTGAGCAGGATTAGCCCTGAGCTAACTGCTGCCAATCCTCTTCTTTTTGCTGAGGAAGACCGGCCCTGAGCTAACATCCATGCCCATCTTCCTCTACTTTATATGTGGGACGCCTACCACAGCATGGCGTGCCAAGTGGTGCCATGTCCACACCCGGGATCTGAACTGGCGAACCCCGGGCCGCCGAAGCAGAACATGCGCACTTAACCACTGCGCCACCGGGCCAGCCCCTAAAGGTTATGATTAATGATATACCCGCCCCATCTTTGGCAGGGGAGGGGTATACGTGTCTAGAGGACATACCAGATGCCTCCCATTGCCCCACTGAAGTTTAGAAACTTTAGGCAACACCATCCCTTCCAAAATACTTTTATTAAAAAAACTCATTACAAACCATCGGGAAAAAAAACCCCCAAAAAACCCGCCTTTCTTTTAAATAATGCGGCATGGAGCAGTTTGGTTTCCACCCTATTGCACGTGGTCCGGCCTGGGTATGAATCAGGAGGCTGCTGGGGCTGGGTCCTGCCAAGGAGGTGGGGTCCAGCCTGGCGGGAGGAGGCCAGCCCCTCCCCGTTCCCTCTAGGTGGGAGAGGCAGAGCCTGGGTTTCTATAGCAACCAGGCTGCACATCCCGGTCATCCTTTACCAGGCCCAGCTTATCTTCCCTGAGGCCCCAGTGGTCACAAGGGGAGTAGGAACTGGAGGGAAAGGCAGAAGAAATGTGGAAGTAGGAAATCAGACTCCCAGAAACAGAGAGTCTCAGTAAGGCATTTGGGACAGATAAATTAGCTCAGAAAGACCCACCTTCACAGAAGGCTGCGGTCACCAGACACACACACACACACACGTGAGACGGTTTGTGGAACCCTGAAATGGGAGGAAGGGAGGCCACAGTCACTGCTTAGAGCCCCCACCAACACACACACACCCCCCCCCACCACAGTCGCATCCAGGGATCCAGGGATCCAGCCCCCCGAGGCTGAGATGAGGAAGGAGCCCCGTCATCAGTGTTAGGACCCCAGAATAATTTCCATGATGTGATCGAGTTCATTCCACTCCCAGGACCCTGGGGCACAGAAGAGGTTGTGAGGAGGCGCCGGTGGGGCCAGGGCGGGCTCCTTCTCCACTGCAGACGTGTCAATGTCCAGGAAGAAGTCATCCAGACCAGAGTCCCCCAGGTACCGGGAGCTTAGAGCTTCTAAGAAGACTGGATCGGACTGGGACAGCACCTCATCCTGGGGACCCACGGGAGCCACTGGATCGGGAGGGGACTCCGTCTCGTCCATGGAGGTCTCCAGCTCCCTGAGGATAGAGCCGATGGTGGCCGACAGGGAGAAGTCCTCCTCGCCCAGAAAGAGGGGCTCAGGAGGCAGGGCGGGTGCGGGAGCCAGGCACAGCGCGGCCTGGAGCTGCTGGAGGGTGTTGTGGATGAGGACGTGCCTGCGGAGGCTGGGTGCTCGGGGGCCCAGGCCTCGCTGGACCTTGTCTAGGGAGATGCGGAGCAGGGCTTGCTGGTAGCTCCGGAGGCCTGCCGGGCCCCAGTCCCACTTCTCATCCTCCTCCAAATCCGAGTGTTTCCTCTTCAAGCCTCCTACCATGATGCCCTGTGCAGAGAAGAGGAGCAAGTCAGACACAGCAGTGCTAGTTCAACTCCCGAATCTCCTGTATGGTTGCGGGTGCTTTTTAATGATCTGAACCTCAGTTTCCACATCTATAAGATGGAGAGAATACGAATCTTACGAGGCTAAGGTGGAGAGTAAACGTATGTAACTAAGAAAACAAGACCAGGACTCACACATAGCCGGGTTTGAATCCTACTTACTTGCCTCTGTGGCCTCGAATAGTGTTTTTACCTCTTTGAGACTCAATTTCCTCATTTGCAAGATGAGGATGGTAAATCAAGTCCCTCTGAGACTTAAAACTTTTCTTCCCACAATACTCATTTCTTCAAATGGGACGAACACGCGCACGCACGTGCCCGACAGGTGTGGAGTACAGAGACTGGGGCCGGAAGCAGGGAATCCTGGGTTAGAATTCTGCCTTTCACACTGCTCAGCCCTGTGAGGTTGGGAAGTGATGGGACATTACCTCCCCGGGCCTCAGTTTCCCCATCTGTAAAAATGGGGATAGTAAAAATTCTCACCACGTCGTCAAGGAGATCGCACGTGTAACAGGCACAGGGCCCACTACACAGGAAAACACTTAACGAGCAAGAATGAACTGCCATTTATTCAGTCAATATCTTTACGTGGGTGCCTATATCTGAGCCCCCTGGAGCCCTGTTACGGCAGCTATCTGTCGAGACCCTGCTTTCACAGGGAGGATGTTTAAGCGCGCGCCCTCTTCCTGAGTGACTGTGAGCGCCCCTGACACCAGGGCGGGGGCCGGCCCCTTTCCCTCCGCCCACGCCTTAAGCTTCCCCAAAGCGCACCCCACAGAAAAACTTGCTAGAACTCGACTCAGGCCAAACCCCGCCCCCTCTTGACTCATCCAACCAGACCTCGGCTCCTTCCAGGCCCCGCCCCCACGGCTCTCCATCCAGCACCCAGGCACGCCCCAATTTGGCCCAGGGGCTTCTGGGAAATGTGGGCCAATAGCAGCCAGGTACGCGCACTGACGTGGAGCGTACACTACAATCCCCAGGGGCTCCGCACGCCCCGGGGACGTCCCTCCCCCGCCCTCCCTCAAGGCATGCGCACAGGGGCCCGCAGTGGGTGGGGGAAGGGAACCCGGACGTCCAGCTGCCCGGCGCCTGCCGAGCCCCGCCCTCCGCCGCCTCCGGGGCGGCCGGTCTGAGCTCCACGCCCGGAACACCCCTCCCCCACCCCAGACTACGGCTCTAAAACTGCTTTCTCCCAGTCTTTCGGACCCCAGAAGGTCCTGGATGCTTCCCCTAGACTGCTCTCGGGTCCAGAGACCCAGGCCCCAACACATCGCTCAAGACGACAAATGCTCTCCGATTCTCTCCGTTCGGGAGACTAGAGGTCTCAATTTTGAGATCTTCCCCCGTTAACTTTCCCTTATTCTCCCATCTTTCAAACGCCTCTGGACTCTTCCTCCAAACTCTCCCTCCAAGACGTTAGCGTGGAACTCTTCCAAGCACTCCCTCTCCACCACTGTATCTGAGACCAAGATTCCTTGCCTCTAGTTCTCTCACTTCTCCAAATGCCCGGGATCCCAGCCGCAACCCTTCAGACCTTTTCCAGAACACTAGAGCCCCGAATTCAAGCCCTGCGGGAGACCTGGATTGTCCTATCTCCAGATTCCCCGCCCCAAAAGTTCCTTGCCGGGTTCTCTCGCTTCTCTAAACATCCCATGTCCCAGCTTCAAACTCCCTCCACTTAAAAATCCAACTCCAACAACCCCGTCTCCCGTCCAGGACCTTGAACTCAATCTCCGGTCCCCAAACCCTTCAAACCCTATCATCACCCTTAATTAGCGCCCCGCACTCCCGCCCAGACCCCGCCTCCACGGCTCTCGGGGGCGCGCCTCCACCTCCCCGGACCCAAGCTGGGCAGCCACCCCCTCACCTCAGCTGTCAGGTTCCCGATGACCACGTCCTAGAACGTCCGCTGCTTCGCGACCCTCCAGGGCTGGGTAGGGGCCTCGTTCTCCTCCCCGGGGCCTCTCAGTCTCGCCTCCGGTCCACCCGGCTCCGCCCCGGAGCCGAGCCGCGAGCCGCGATTGGCTGGAGTCCTGCCCGCCGCGGGGCGCGGATTGGCTGGGCGGAGCCACCCGCCCGTCTCCAGGAGACGCGCGACCCGCCCTCCCCTCCCTTGCGCCCCGGACCATTTAAAGGATTCCGACCGGCCAGGGGGCGGGGCCACGTCTCTAGGATGGAGGGGGGCGGGGACCTCAAAACTATTTCCTTCAACTCAGCAGCTGTCCCCGCTCCGAGATCCTCAGCACTGCTCTCTGCGACCCCTTTATCCCAAGCCTGGACCCCATCCCGGAGCAAGACTGGCTGGCACGCCCCTCCCGACCCGGCTTTCCGGGAGGGCGGCGGAGGCCGCGCCCCGGGGGTTCCCAGGGCAGACTCTGCGGGGCCGAGGAGGAGGACGCCGCCGAAGGCCAGCCAATAGTTTGGCGCGGCCTACGTTGCCTGGGCGATGGCAGCCCCGCCCCTTCGCTGCCCCTGTCCTCCTGCTCCCCAACATTTTGCTCGGCGGCACCCTTCTTAACCATCGGGACTTCCCAGCTTGTCTTCTGGTGGTCCCTCCTGCATCCACCTGACGCCCCATCCTTCCTCTTTCAGGATGGCATCTCCGCTGCTGGAAACTCATTCATGGCTCCTACTGCCCTGGGGACAAAGTCCACACTTCTTTTGGGAGTTTGCCACAAAGCCCTTCACGATCCCGCCTGATGCACGCTCCTCGTTGCTCACTACGATCCAGCCACACGGATTCACTGTCACTTTTTCTAAAATGGCTTCAAGTGCCTTCCACCACCATGAATCTTCCGTGCCTTATCCCCAGTGCCTACAACAATGCCAGGTCCATAGCAAAGATTCAAAAATGAGAATAAAAGGCCTCTGGATCTTTAAACTTGTTTCCTGGTCCTGAAAATAGCCCCTCAGTTCCTAGGCTGCCTCTCACCAGAACTCATCTCAAAGGTTTTCTCGTCCCGGAAGCCCTCCCTGACACTCTAGGGTGGTGAGGACCCATTCTGGGCTCCCATGGTGTCCTGTGCTTCCCCCATCGCGGCCCTGACCCCTCTGCCCGTGCCTCCCCCCGTCCTAGCCCTGGGCTGTCACTATCTGGACTGTGCGCCTCCTGAGGACGAGTACCAAGGTTATCATGGTCACCCACCGCTCAGTCCGCGGCATCACCTAGCACAGGGCTGGGCACAAGGCAGGCGCCCAGTGACAGTGTTCAGTGTCCAGACAGTGTGACAGAAAGAAAGCGAGAGGGCAGAAATAAAACAATGCTTGTGCCCTGAAAGGCTGATCCAGCGGCGCCGCACCCCCAACGTTTTCACTAAGGGGAGGGGGAGGCAAACGGTTTCCTCCAGGTCACCCCTGGAAGGGGAGGTTTAAGGCTCCTCAGACCGGTTCTCACCGTTGGAACTTGTCAACCAAGTCATCCTGCTGTTTGCAGAAGCAGTATAGGACTGGAATGGATTTTGGGGAGGCGGAGGGGAGGTGCTATGGGGCTAGGTGCAGGGAGGCTGGAGATAGGGTGAGAGGAGTAGCTCAGGCAGGTCTGGAAATAGTGTGTGTGTGTAGGGGGTGGGGCAGGCCATGATTAGGAAGGGGCAATTCTTCCCCTTCCTCCTCCTCCAGGGTCCCTTTCTCAGGGTGGCCCCGCTGTAACCCCACCCCCAGGTTACAGCGCTATGCTTCTTCCGGGACGCCTCCCTCCCCTTCCCCCTGGGCTGCCAGGCTCCACGCACTCTCTCTTCTCCTCCTCCAGGCCTCTGCCTTGGTCCCCTGGGGCTCCCAGCCTCCACGCTTGTCCCTTCCGATCCACCTTCACATGGTAGCCAAAGGAAGCTTTATAACACACAGACCTGACTGGGCCCCCTCCCCACCTCTCCCCTGCTCCACTCCTTGCATAAAACCTCAGAATAAAGCTCAAACCTTTGACGACTCTACACAATGACTCTTCTGTCCATGGAACAGCCTCTTAGCTCTGCCCACTCCTCACCTCTGAGAAAAGTATTAGGACTGTAGGGGGTGGATTTTAGTTCTTCAAAAGGGCCATGTGATTTCCAGCCTCCTGCCTTTGCTTGTGTGGCTCCTTCTGCCCAGAACGCCATCAAGCCTTAGAACCTTCTCCTGGCTCATTCTTACCAAACCCAGTTTCAGGTGGGACATCCCCTCTTCTACAGAACCTTGTAGAAGGTCCCTCAAGCTGGGTCAGGTACCCCCTCTGGGCTCCCTCAGCCCTCTGTGCTTCCTCTGTCAGAGCCCTGGCCATCTGGGTTGTCACTGTCAGGGACATGGTTGTCTTCCCCACTGGACTGTGAGATCTGTGAAGGCAGGGTCACCACCAGGTCCTCACAGTGACCACTGGGTCCCCAGCACGGGGCTGAGCGCAGCACAGTGAGTCAATAAACTGTTCCTGGGGAAATAAATGAATGAATACCCAGAAAATCTGACATAGAGGCAGACAGAGACACTGAGACACCCAGACACAGCGAGAGAGGAAGAGTCCCAGAGTTGGGTCTTCTAGAATAATTTGAAGCTCTTGGCTCAGGATTTATTGCTCCCTTCCTTTGTTCTCCATTTCCCAGGATGCCGTCCTCTGGGGTGGGGCTGGCACCCTACTCGTACTGGTGGGAGGGGTAGGTGCTGTGGCCGTCATACTCATCGGTGGTCAGGCAGTGCAGCATGAAGTGGCCCAGGTCGTGTTTAGAGATGACCCTCGAGGGCCCTCGTCCATCCAGGGTCACTGAGTACTTCCCAGTCAGCGGCTGGTCTCCGGCTAGGTAGACAGAGGGGCGGGATGAAGCAGACGTCCTTCCTCCCTCCCCCAACACGTGATCCCTCCAGTGGCCGTCCCAGGGTGCCTCCCGCGTGCCCAGCCCAGATGGCAGGCGAGTCGCCAAGGTATGAACCCCCTCCCATGTGCAGGCACTAATCTATGCCCTTTACTTCATTCATTTGACAAATCCTTGTTGATTACCCATGTGTCAGGTGCTGGGCACCCAGAGGGGGACAAAACCGACAAGAAGCCCTGTCCTCAGCATGCAGGCATTCACTAGGATGAGGCAACTAATCAGGTAAGAAAGCAACATGGACACTGTGTTAGGTGGAGAGAAATAAAGCAGAGAATGGGCTCAGAACTATTATTAACTCTATTTTACAAATGGACAAACTGAGTCTCGGAGAGAGGAAGTCACTTCCCAGGGTTGTAAAGGGTCACTTCCCAGTGACAAAGGCTAGATTTGCTCTGGTCCCTCTATCTGGATGCTTTCCTTTCTCTGAACCCCCTGGGACGGCTGAGTGACATGTCGCAGGGTGGGCCTGCATTTTATAGACACTGTAAGAGCGAACAAGGAATTGTTGTGTCCTGATGCCAGAGGTACGACTGGGTCTTTCTTAGACAGTGGGGATAGCGTTCAGGCATGACCTGGCTATTACGAGGGCATCTAGTGGCTGCGTGATAATTAAAAATAGCATCTGACAGAGACCAACTTAATTTAGGGATGGAACGCAGCAGACCAGGACAGGGACAACCTGGAGTCACGTGCAACAAGAAACACACACCCTCACCCAGGTGGCCTTCCTGCCAAAAGTGTTTAATCTGAATCTCTGAGAAAACAACCAGAAAAATCCAGAACGTGGGGCATTCAGAAAGATACCTGGCCTGGTTAATGTTATGAGAAATATTAAAAAAAAAAAAAAGATGTGGAGGATTGTTCCAGATTAAAGGTGACATGGGCAACTAAACGCAACACATGGTCCTCCACTGGATCCTGATTTTGGGGCGAGAGAGAAGTTGAAAGGTATTTTTTGACAACTGGGGAAATCTGAATATGGAACGGACACTAAGTGATGAGACAGAGCTAATGGCAGTTCCTGGTGCAACAATGGTGCCGTGGTTCATACACAAATATTTTCCTTCTTGGGAGATGCCTATCGAAGGAGGAGTGAAGCGCGATGCCGTCTGCAACTTACTCTCAAAGGGTCCTGATACACCTCGCTTCGTTGAACCTAAACATCGAAGCTTCTTGGAACCTCTGAGGTGTGTTGGCCTCCTCCTGTCGGGGCCCCAGAAGGCAGAAAGCAAAGCTGTTCTGCCAGCTGGCAGGCAAATGTCTCCCCCGCTAGCAATGGCAGCCCCAGGAGAGCAGAGGCCCTCTTGTTACCAGGGCTTGTGATGGTGGCCAGGCACACCGTCCACATGCAGGAGGCATTTGCTGAATGAACGACTCTCTCCCTCTGTTTGACTCCGTGTCTCTCTCAGTGTGGATTCCAGACCCGGGCGGGGAAAAGTGGGTGTGGGTGCAGGTGTGGCTCACTGGTTTCCTCCACACCACCACCGTGAGGCGTGGTGCCCCGTGTTCGTTCATCTGACAAATATTCACTGAGCATCACCACCTGCCAAGCCCTGTCCTAGGCACTGGGAACACAGTCGCGAGCAAAACAAGACAAAATCCGTGCCTTCAAAGAGTTGACATTCTAGTGAGGGAGACGCACGCTAGAGAAGATAAAGAAAATATCTGATCTGTGTGGTGAAGCGTCATTCCAGTTCTCTTGAATCTAGGCCAGCCCTAGTAGCTCGCTTCTAATAAACAGAACGCAGCGGAAGCAGCACTGAGAGATCTGACGCTGGGGGAGGCAGCGGGCCGTGTGCCAGCGACAGTCAGCAGCTCCCACCTCCATGAGGAAGCCTTCCTCCTTCCTCCCACTGGACTCCATCCCCAGCTCCTGAGCCACCGCGTGGAGACCCCAGCAGGACCTGCCTGCTGAGCCTAGGCAGCTCCGGGTACGGAGAGGGATGGTCACAATAAAAGAGGCTTGTTGTTCCGCAGTTCTAAATTTTGGGCGGCTTTTCAACACAGATAACTGAAAAGGACACAAATCAAGCACGAAGAAGGATAGAAAGTGCAGGGCAAAGGTCTGCAACTTCAGACTGGTCAGGGAAGGCCTGGGGGAGCTCCCCAGAGGGCGGAAGGAGCAGGCTGGTGGCGCCCCCGCTACTGGGTTCCCAGCCCCACTCACCTATGTGTGGTGGCATCACGGCCACGTACTTCAGGCCCGACTCCTTCAGCACGTTGTGCATCCGGATGTGGTCATCGGTCACAGCCTGCAGTCGTTGGGGCACGGTGGCCAGGTCCCGTAGCAGGAAGGCTGGAGGGACACAGGGCAGGGTCAGCCAAGGCTTGAGGACAGCCTGGCCAGGCCCCCAGCCCGCCAGTCTTGTGCCAGGACAAAACCCTGCAGCGGCTCACCATGGCCTTCCAGGTGCTCTGGGCCTCCTGTCCTGTTCCCATGGCCCACAGAAGAGCTGAGCACTTCTCACCTGCCTGCTCCCGCCCACTGTTACCTCCTGCCTGGACCATGGCAGCACTTCCTCCCTGGTCTCCTTGTCCCTGCCCCCTAGGATCTGTCCAAGTGTAGCCAGAGTGGGGCTGAGGGGACAGAGCTCATCCGTGGTTCCATCTCACCCACGGTGAAAACAAAGTCCCCACCCGGGCCCTCGAGGCCCCGCCAGGTCTGCCTCACCATCCCTGAGCTCACTGCCCAAGGAAACACAGAGTGGAGTGTGGACCATGGAGACGGTCTGGTTTCACACGCCAGATCTGCCACCACGAGCTG
Source organism: Equus quagga (assembly GCF_021613505.1). Taxonomy (NCBI): domain Eukaryota; kingdom Metazoa; phylum Chordata; class Mammalia; order Perissodactyla; family Equidae; genus Equus; species Equus quagga. The sequence goes on along the minus strand of NC_060279.1, from coordinate 97,237,999 downwards.
TGTGAGCTCGGTGAGCCGGTGGGCCTGCCCGGGCCTCCACTCCCTTAGCTCTACAAGGAGCTGATAAGAACAGCTCTGCGTTACTAGCACCTGCTATGTGCCTCCACAAGCAGGCGTACTCAAAGGGGTTTTGTGTCTTTTGGATTTACTCAGGGCAACTATTTGTTGAAGGTCCGTCTCCCCGTATCAGGAGCTCTGTGAGGGTAGAGCCTTGGTCTGTGTATCCATGGCTCTGTCACTTCCTCTAGGAAGCCTCCCCTGACCTCTCCTCAGGTTGGGCCAGAGCTCCCACAGTCCTATAGGCTTCCCCCATCCCGGCCCTGACCCCTCTGCCTGGGCCCCCTGCATCCCAGCACTGACCCCTCTGCCTGTGCCCCCTGGATTCCAGCCCTGACCACTCTGCCCTGTCACAGTTTGATGATGGCTCTGTTTACCATTTCCCTTCCATCTATGAGACCCATGAGTGCAGGGTCCAGGGCTGTACGGTCACCACCGTGTCCCCAGCATCATCCAGCAAGGTCCAGGCACACAGTTGGTGCTCACTAAATGCACAGTAACTTGGGATGACTCCAATGCCTTGCAGAGGCCCCTGGGCTGCCTGTCCAGTACTCACCCCCCATCCTTCAGACCCACCGCTACGACCCCGCCACCCACCCGAGGTGCACGCCACGACCTTGTCCACGCCATGGGCCTTCATGGCTGCCACAATGTTCCGGGCACCCTCGGACATCACTGTGGTAGGACCTTAGAGGGGACAGAGAGTGGCTGTCACTGGTGGGTGGCGGTGGCGGCGGGGGTGGCAGGGGCGGGGCCGGGGGCGGGGGTGGTGCTGGGGGCCGAGGTGCAGGAGGGGGCCGTGGGCAGAGGGGGGGCCCAGTACTGAGGTCACTGCCGGTGCCCAGCAGCACGACGACAGCGTCCTGCCCAGCCACGGTCTTGTCCACATCAGCCGCCTGCCGAACGTCGCCCACTACCACGTGGGCTGGCTGGGGCCCCTCTGAGGGCAGCTTGGAGGCATCCCGCACCAGCACTGTCACTTCATAACCTGCGGGCAAAAAGGGGCAGAGAGGCAGGTCAGTGGGCTTGCGGGCTGGCACTTCCGGGCTCCAGGGGCTGGGTCCTGGAGGGTGTCAGAAACCCCTAAATCCATGACCCAGGGGTTCTGTTCTGGGGCAGTGGTCTTCACACATCTTTGCTGGCATACCCACAGTTGATATTCAGTCGATTGTTAAAATAGGGCCATAGCTTCAAGATTCTTCTTAAATAATTTATACTGAGGCCTCCAAGGGCCTCCCCCAGACTTCCGCACCCTCCAGCAACTAAAGGGTTAATCCCTGGCATCATACGGGCCTATGCCCCTCATCCATGGTCCCAGAGGAAAGTGAGGAACAGAGGAGGACATGAGTTACCCAAGGGTTGCCCAGCACTGGGACAGTCTCTGACCCCCCAGCCTTCCTTCTGAAGGGCCACGCTCCACCTCTGTGGTCATTAAAGATTTTTTTTTAAAGACTGGCACCTGAGCTAACATCTGTTGCCAATCTTCTTCTTTTTTTTCTTCTTCTCCCCAAATCTCCCCAGTACATAGTTGTATATTTTAGTTGTAGGTCCTTCCAGTTGTGGCATGTGGGACACCGCCTCAGCATGGCCTGATGAGCGGTGCCATGTCCGCACCCAGGATCTGAACCGGTGAAACGCTGGGCCGCCGCAGCGGAGCGCACGAACTTAACCACTCGGCCACCTGGCAGCCCCCATTAAAGATTTTCACTGCCTTAGTATGTCCCAAAAGAACCTTGGCTAACGCTGTCTCCTGGTACCTACGTGTACACGCCCATTTTAAAGTTCACAACTAAGCTATTTCTTCCTTCGTTTGAAATAGTGGCAAATGATGTATTCCAAATAGTGGTGTTAAAAAAATAAAACTATTGGGGCTGGCCCCGTGGCCGAGTGGTTAAGTTCGCGCGCTCCGCTGCAGGCGGCCCAGTGTGTCGTTGGTTCGAATCCTGGGCGCGGACATGGCACTGCTCACCAAACCACGCTGAGGCAGCGTCCCACATGCCACAACTAGAAGAACCCACAACGAAGAATATACAACTATGCACCGGGGGGCTTTAGGGAGAAAAAGGAAAAAATAAAATCTTTAAAAAAATAAATAAATAAAAAAAATAAAACTATTCATTGTGGTCTCTGTCACGGCCTGAGGGTTGTGTCCCCTCCAAATTCATATGCCGACACCGTAACCCCCAATGTGATGGCATCTGGAGGCGGGGCCTTTGGGAGGAAATGAGGTTTAGATGAGGTCATGAGGATGGGGCCCCCATGATGGGATTAGTGTCCTTATAAGGGGACCTCAGGTCTCTCTCCACTATGTGCGAATTCAGCGAGAAGACAGCCGTCCACAGGCCAGGAAGAGGGCCCTCGCCAGAAACCAAGTCTGTCGGTACCTTGATCTTGGACTCCCCGGCTCCAGAATGGAAGGAAATACATGTCTGCTGTTTAAGCCCCTCGTCTACAGCATTTTATCACAGCAGCCCGAGCTGACTAAGCCAGCCTCCAACAATCCTTCTCACGCAAAATGAACCAGAGCTCCTTGGAGAAATGGCTGATGCTGGGCTGGGCAGGGAAGGACAAGACGAGCCTGGAACGCCTTGATCTGCCAGGTGGTACGGCAGTGCCTCAAATATCTTGGGGCCATGTCGAAAGGACACAGAAGCCACTTGAAATGTTCTCACTGGGACATATCACGGGTAATATGATTTGCCCAAAAGAATAGTGATGGCAAAGAATTGAAACACATCACACATGTAAAAATCTGCGAGTTCAGAATGATCCTACCAATCGCCCATTGGTCCTCACTGGTAGACATCAGAGGATTAATCCATTATTTGAAAAATGATAAAGGAAAAACAATAAAATTGTTCCAATTCTCTTGGTAGCTGTCATCATGTATTTCAGAATCAAATGATGGGAGATTTGAACACTCTGGGGCGAAGATGATGATGATAATGGTAAACAATATTTATAGCACCCACCATGTGCCAAGGACCAAGTGCCTTACAGCTATCAACTCATTTAATCCTCCAAATAACCCTGGGTTTGAATTCCAGCCCTACCACTAGCTAGCTGTATGACATAAGCAAGTCACTTAACCTCTCTGGGCCTTGGTGCCTTCACTTGTAAAGTGACACTAATCATAGTCTCTACTCTACAAGATTGTGGTAAGTTTAAACAATATATATAAAAGTTTAATGCAGTAAGTTGATTTTTGACAAGGGTGCCAAGATAATTCAATGGGGAAAGAATAGTTTTTTCTAGAAATGGTGCTGGAACAACTGGACATCCATACGTAAAAGAATCAAGTAGGATCCCTACCTCACGCCATATATGAAAATTAACTCAAAATGATCAAAGATCTAAATGCAAGGGCTAAAACTAAAAAAAATCTTAGAAGAAAACACAGCATAAATCTTTGTGACTTTGAATTAGGCAATTGTTTCTTAGCTATGACCCCAAAAGCACAAGCAACAAAGGAAAAAAATAGATACATGGGACACAATCAAAATTAAAAATTTTTGTGCTTCAAGAACACAAAATTTAGTGCATCAAGAAAGTGCAAAGACAACCCATAGAATGGGAGGAAATTTTTGCAAATCATATATCTGATAAGGGACTTGTATTTAGAATATATAAAGAACTCCAACAACTCAATAATGAAAAATTGAATAACCCAGTTAAAAACTAGGCAAAAGATCTGAATAGGCATTTCTCCAAAGAAGATATTCAAACGGCCAATAAACACATGAAAATATGCTCAATATTACTAGCCATCAGGGAAATGAAAATCAAAACCACAGTGAGATACCACTTCACACCCACTAGAACGGCTATAATCAAAAAGACAGAAAATCAATGTCGGCGTGCATATGGGGACACTGGCACCCTCAGACACTGCCGATGGGAATGTGGAAGGCTGCAGCTGCTTGGGAAAACAGCCTGGCAGTTCCTCAAAAGGTGAAACAGAGTTACCATATAACCTGGCAATTCTGCTCCTAGGGATGTGCCCAAGAGAAATGAAAACAAATGTCCACACAAAAACTTGTACACGACAACTGAAATTTCACAATGTTGTAAACTATCCTAACCTCAGTAAAAAAAAAAAAATATATATATATATATAATTAAAACAGAACAAAACAAAAAATTTGTGCACAAGTGTTCCTAGAGGCATTATTCATAATAGCCAAAAAGGAAACAAACTCCAAATTTCCATCAACTGAATGGATACATAAAATGCGCTATACCCATAGAACGTAACAGTATTCGGCAATAAAAAGAAACGTCATACTGACCTATGCTACAACATGGATGAACCTTGAAAAAACGTTTTTGCTGAGCGAAAGAAGCCAGTCACAAAGAATCACATAGCGTGTGATTCCATTTATATGAAATGTCCAGAACAGACAAATGTACACAAATCCATACAAACAAAAAGTATGGGGCCAGCCCCTGGCTGAGTAGTTAAAGTTCCGTGTGCTCCACTTCAGGCCCAGGGTTTGTAGGTTCAGATCCAGGGTGCAGACCCACTCCACTCATCAGCCATGCTGTGGAGGCATCCCACATACAAAGTGGAGGAAGGTTGGCACAGATGTTAGCTCAGGGATAATCTTCCTCAAGTAAAAAAAAAAAACAAAAAGAGGGGGATTGGCAATGGATGTTAGCTCAGGGTGAACATTCCTTGCGAAAAAAAAAAAAGGTAGATGAGCGGTTGCCTAGGGCTGGGGAAGGGATTAAGCAGAAAAACGGGGAGTGATTTTTAGGGGTTTCTTGTTGAGGGTGATGAAAATGTTCTAACTTGATCACAGTGATATTTGTACAACTCTGTGAATATGCTAAAACCCACCCAATTGTATACTTTAAATGGGTGAATTGTATGGTTGTGAACAATATCTTAATAAAGCTGCTATTAAAAAATGCAAAACTAGGGGCCAGCCCGGTGGCGCAGTGGTTAAGTGTGCACGTTCCGCTTCTCGGCGGCCCTGCATTTGCCAGTTTGGATCCTGGGTGTGGACATGGCACCACTTGGCAAAAGCTACGCTGCGGTAGGCGTCCCATGTATAAAGTAGAGGAAGACGGGAATGGATGTTAGCTCAGGGCCAGTCTTCCTCAGAAAAAAAGAGGAGGATTGGCAGCAGATGTTAGCTCAGGGCTAATCTTCCTGAAAAAAAAAAGCAAAACTAAAACAATGTGCAGGGGAGTGTCTGGCACAGCAGTGCTGTATGGGCGTTGGCTGTCACTACACCTTTTAATCATCTCATGATTTTATTTCCTGGCCTGGCATCCCCGGGCTCCTGGCCTGCCTCCCCCTCCAATCCATATTCCACAGGGCAGCCAGACAGAGCTTTCCACAGTTCTATCAGAGTACCTCCCTTGCTCAGATCCCTCCCATGACCTCCGGTGCTGAGATAAAGTCAGGCTCCTCATGACAGCCTTCAAGGCCCCTTGGGAGGTGGCCTCTCCTCCTCTCCAGCCTGTGCTGGAGCACCGTCCTCCTCACCCACTGTACTTTCAGTTCCACAAACGCACTGTGCTGTCTCCTGCCTCCTGGCCTTTGCACATGCTGCTCCCTCTGCCTGGAGCATCCTCTACCGCCCTCTCCAGGGCCCTACTTATGTTGACCTGTAATAAAGCAAGGGCCCTGCGGGCCCAGGGCCTGTGTCATATTCGCCACCCTCTCTCTGACTTTTTATAAACACAAAAGCACAGGCTTTAGTGCCCCAGGGACCTGGGTTCAAACTCCGGCTCCATCTATTACTGGCTGGAGTAAGGAAACACCTTCCCTGACTGGACCTCAATTTCCTCTCCAAAATGAGGATGGAAATCTCCAGCATCTCCATCCTGTGTGGACCACCTTTCACAAAGGAATGACACAAAACCTGTGCTGCCCTCACACACATCAGGGAGCAGAGGGGGCTTTCAAGGGGCCAATGGGAACATTTGTGAACTGCCACTGGTTACAATGGACCCTAGTAAATCGTGGCTAATTTGGGGGAGAAACTTGTTCTCACAGACAGTGAGAGCTTTGACACAGGCCCAGCACAGGGTGTCCATTAGGGTCACATTATTGGTGACTAGAGACATTTATCGAGAACCTTCCATGTGCCAAGGGCTATGTGAAGCTCTTTCCACAGACAAATGGTTTTTTTCCTCCCAATTTTTTAACACAACACACATTTAAATTTAGACAAATTTAAATATAAGCTAGTGGCTACCACACCAAACAGCACACTTTTAGAATGCATAGATTTTACAAAGAACAAGAGCATTGGGAAGCTAGTCCCAATTTTTTTTTTCAAATTCTTTACTTAAATTTTTCTGTTAAAATTTTTTTTTTTTGAGGAAGATTAGCCCTGAGCTAACATCTGCTGCCAATCCTCCTCTTTTTGCTGAGGAAGACTGGCCCTGAGCTAACATCCGTGCCCATCTTCCTCTACTTTATATGTGGGACGCCTGCCACAGCATGGCTGGAAATGCGGTGCGTAGGTCCACACCCAGGAACTGCACGGGCGAACCCCGGGCCGCCAAAGTGGAGCTCGTGAACTTAACTGCAATGCCACCGGGCCGGTTCCTAATTTTTTATTTTGAAATAAATTCAGACCTATAGAAAAGTTACAAGAACTAGATTTTCATATTTGCTTTTCCTTTGTCCTTCTGTGTGTCTATATAATAAATCTATAACATACATAGTTATATACCTGTGTATATAAATGCATTTATACATATACATATATGATTATATATATATATAGTTTTTTCATAACTATTTGAGAGTATGTTGAAAAAATCATACCCCTTTTAAGGTTTTTTTTTTTTATCTCCACCCTCAGTACAAAATAGATTTCACAGCCTAACCCAGTATACACAAACCCATACATATATAATTCAAACAAAAGTTTCATAAAACCAATATTTAACATGTGAAACATTCTGATACTGTTGCAACCAATTAAATAGATTTCGGAACTCACTATGAGCCACAGTGTGGAAAGCACCAGACTGCAACAACCCTACAAGGTAGGTATTAAAGTGTCCATTTTGAGGATGGGGAGACTGAGGCAATTTTAGGTACCTGAGCCAGGAGCACACAGCTATAATCTGAGTTCACTCAGCTAAGGGACATTTATGGAGGTAAATAAACGCCCAGCTACTTCAAGCCCTTCCTTTTTCTGGTGGGGACCGCAAGGCACAGGGCTGTGAAGAGACTTGTGGGAGCCACAGAGAGAAGGCAGGGTCGCCCCACGGCCCCAGCTCTCAAAGTCCAGGGGTGCAGTCCCAGCTGCGACCGCCAGGGTGGATGAGTGAAATTCAGGGTTATTTACTGAGGATTAAGAAAAAGGTAGTAACATGGAATCTGGCTGCTCAGGGTGACTCAGCACCTCTCAAATTCTCCCTCTTACTTCCTCCCCCAGAAATGCCTATCAGCAAACTTGTTTCTCCTCATCCCACATGTCAAGATCCTCACTGGGTCCTCCTGGGCACGGGGAGAAGAGTGGGTTTAATGGGGAACTTTCCAGTAGAGTCCCTCCAAGGGAGGGCTGGGCTGGGAGACAGCAGAGAGTGGGATCTTGGCGGCCTCCGCCCTTTGGGAGCACCCAGATAGTCAATATCTTCAGAATCACCGAGGCCAGCAAAGGTGGGGCCCTCTATCTGGAAGTCCCAGGCCTCTCTGGGGGTTGGTGAAGTCTGGACGGTGGGGCACGGAATGCTCATCCCCTTCCTGCCGAAACTGCGAAGTTTCAGCCCTCATCGACTTCCCCAGGACCGGTGTCCCCAGTCTTCACCCAGGCCTCCGTGCTCCTCTTTCCACTACATGCCCACCACAACCCACTCTCCAGCCTTTTCAACTTCCAGCCTTGGTGCCCCAACCAAGAGCCGGTGGACTTTAGGCCGCTGAAGCATTGGCTGGCTTCAAATTCCGGCACTGCCACTTTGCAGTTGTGTCATATCGGGACATTCACTTTCTGGGCCTCGGTTTTCTCATCTGTCACCTGAAGTGATATAGTTCCCACCCCACAAGAGTGGCGTGAGGATTTATCACCTGTGAAGAGAGGGCGGTGCTGGCGGCGAGCGCATGCCCAGCTTAGGAAGCCCTGCCTGGGTGTGCTAACCGCCGCCACCACCACCACCACATTTCGTAATCGCCCTGAATCTAAACCTGTCACTGGAGAGCCCCAGGCCGATTCCTATTTCCTGGCTCACATAAAATTGGACCCCCTAGCGTCCCCCATTTCTGCCCCGTGCATACACCAAAGCACGGACGGCCCCAACCAGCCTCGGTACTGCCCCACGATGTCCTTCCCTAAGGCATGGCCCGCGCACCCCGGGGCGCCCCGCGCCCGCCCGAGCTCATGCCTGCTTGCACCGCCTGCGCCAGTGTGGTGAGCCCGGTTCTGCCGGTGGCGCCGAAGAGCGCAATCTTCTTAACGACCATGCTGCGGAGTCGGAGGGGTGCGAGGCCGCCGAGTCGCAGGACGCGCGGGAACTGGCTGGCTGCTGGGCCGCCCTCTCGGTCCTCCTGGCGCGGGGCGGACGGGGCGGGGCCGGCACGGAGGGCCACGCCCCCGCCCGCCTCTGGGCCGGGGGTCGGGGCCGGACTGACCACGCCCCTGGGCGGGGAGAACGCGGTGGGCGTGGCCAGACGGGCAGCTCCGCCTGCCGCCCAGGACCGCCCCCTCCGCCCGCCACTTCGCCTGGGAGGCGTGGCCGCGTGTGGCCGTCTAGGAAGGGCGCGGGCGGACCCCAGTGCCCCGCCTCCGCGCTCAGGCTCTCAGGGCGGGGCGGGGCGAGCGCGGGCCACGCCCACCAGCCTCTCCTGGCTCACGCCCCCTCTCCCAGGGCCACGAGGCCAACCTGGGACACTGCGCCCCAGGGCCTCCAGGAAGCTGCAAGGGAGAAAGTGAGGGAGGACAGTGTGGGTGTATAGGTGTGTGGGACACTGTGCGTGTGTCTATGTGTCCACGGGACCCTGTGTGACTGAGAGTAACCCCAAGGGAGAGCATGATTGTGAGTGACACCATGCGCCCTTCTGTGTGTAACACCGTGTTACACTGTGAGACTGTGTGACACCACGTCTGGCAAGCATTGAGGCTGTTCTTGCGTGACCTTGTGGTGATACTGTGTGTCAGTCTGTGATGCTGGATGCATCCGTGACACTGGGGGGACATGGTGTGGGACATGCGTGAAATCTGTTATACAGGAGTGTGTGATTCTTTTAGACTGTGACAGTGTGACACCACATATGTCATGTAAGGATGTGTGACACGGTGATCCCATTGAGAGTGTGGCTGTGGTTGTTACTGTTGTTGAGATGCTGGTTGTGACCTCCTCTAACTGAGTGATGTATGAGTGTGTGACCGTGCAGGAAGTGTGACCCCCATGTGAGTGTGTGACAGATGTGACAAATTTGAGTGTGTAAAAGTGTGTAACACTGTGTGATTGTGAGGCCGTGTATGATGCGTGAGTATATGACACTCTTTGTGACCCCACGGGAGTGTGTGACAGTGCCTGGACATATGTGTGCTTGTGTGTGACACCACGTAGGTGATGGTGGCACTATCTGAGTGTGTCACAGTGTGTGATGCTACCGGGCGCTGTGCCCGTGTGGGACCCAGTGTGAGCATGTGTGTAACTGCATGTGAGTCTGAATGTTTGACCCCGTGTGACCCCATGTGAGGGGGTGACTCCGTGTGAGTGTGTGCATGTGGATGATGTTCATGACGCTGTATGTGACCCAGCGTGGGAGTGTGTGACCCCGTGGGGGTGTGTGACCGTGTGACGCCACCTCTGGCCCCCGCGAGCGCCGCTGTCTGTGACACGCCGTGGCCGGGCGTGTGACCGCGCGGGGGCCAGCGCTGCCGGCGGCCGGGGCGGCGGGGACCGCGGGCGGGAGGGGGTCCCGGGGGCGCGCCGAGCGCGGCGGCCGCGCGAGCGGGGGAGG
>NC_060279.1:97205208-97227608 GCF_021613505.1 Equus quagga | reverse complement strand
TGGCCGAGCGGCGGGGCCGGCGGGGCCGAGCGGAGCCGGGCCGGGCCGGGCTGGGCCGGGCCGCGGACGCCGACAGGGAGGGCGGTCGGGCGCGGCGAGCAGCGGGGACGGCGGTACCCGCGGCCGCGGGGCGCAGGTGAGCGGCGTGGGGACGGAGAGCCCCTCCCTGCAGCATCTCCCCACCTGCCCGGGCATCCCTCCCCCGCGCGCCGTGGGCACGGCCTGAGCGCCCAGGGTCGCCCCGGCTGCGGGCCGGCGGAGGGTCGAGGGCAGGGTGAGCCCGCGTCCCTCCACCCAGTCCCACCTCCGCGCTGTGCGCGTGGGTCTTCCACCCGGGCCTTGTCCTCCCCAGGCCCCCCTCCTTGGGCACGGTGACTAGACTGCAGAGAGAGAGAGGCGCGGCCTTGCAAGGGTTAAAGCATGCGCTCCATCCCCAGCCTCGCTGCTGGGCCAGCCTTGCTGGGGCCGCAGGACGCCCCTGTCCACCTCCACCGCGGCCGCCTTCTCCCCTCCCTCTCCGTTCAATCACGTAATGGCCAGAGCTGTTCCCGGCCGGCCTGACCCGGAGCTCACCAAGTGCTAAGCGCCTCCCCATCCCCAAGTGTCCTCCATTGAGGAAACAGTGGTCCTCACCATTTAACTGGGAGGGAAACTGAGGCACAGAGAGGCCAAGTTAAAGATATGGATTAAAGCTACAGCAAGAAGGAAGCAGGACTTGAATTCAATTCTGTCCGACTCCAGCACGGGCGTTTAGATTTGCTAAGAAATGTGACAAGAGGATGAATAATAGTAGCAAGGATCATGTATTGAGGGCTTGCTGTGTTACTAGATACCATGTTTCTTGCATTATTAATTCATTTCATCTTCAAACACCCCTAGGAAATGGGTACTATTATCATTACCATTTTACAGATGTACCAACTGAGGCCCAGAGAGGGGAAGTGACTTGGTCAAGGTCATACAGCTGGTAGGTAGACATATGCCCACTTACAGCTTTCTATGGGGAAGAGAAGAATATCAATGGATTTTGGAGTGTCCACCAAAAAGGACAATGTCCGCTACGCTGACCAATACCTAGATCCTGCCTTCTTAGAATCTCGTGGGTTGGCAACTGTCTGAATCTTTTGAGAAGGGGGACACGGATCTCCTGCCAGTTCTCTCCTTTCTTAGTCTTGGAATCAGGCCTGGGGTTCCGGAGGGTGGGGGAGATGTATCTGATGTCTCCCACCCCCTTAAACTTCCTAGCTACAATCTGGCAGTGTTCTAGAACATAGCTCTGGAGTTGGACAATATCTCAGTTAGCTATTGCCACAATAATGCTGCGTAAGAAACCACCCCCAAACTCACTGTCTTAAAACACTAAGCACTTATTTAGCATCGAGTCTGAGGTCAGTGACTCAAGCTGGGCTCATCTGGGCTTATTCGCATGTTGGGGTGGGGAGGGGGCTATTGACTCTTGGTGGCTCTGGCTGGCCTTGGCTGCCACGACTGGGGCCTTGGACCTGGGCTAGCCTAGCCGTGTTCTTCTTGTGGCTACAGTGACGCACAAGTAGAAATATGCAAGGTCTCTGGAGCCCCCGGCTCAGAACTCACAGCACTTCCAGCTTGTTCTGTTGGTCAACGTAAGTCATGTGGCCAAACTTAGAGTCAAGGGGTGGGACATGTCTGCCACCCAACTCTTCCAGCCCTCCCAACCCCACAGTAGAACACTGATGAGTTATATGGCAAAGGGTGTGGCTCTAAGGATGAAGAATTGGGGCGGTTAATTTAATCACAGTGCCTGTCTTTGAATCCTGGCTACTCACTAGCTGTGTGACCTTGGGCAAGTGAATTAACCCCTCTGTGCCTCAGTTTTCTCCTCTGTAAAATAGGCCTGATAATCGCCTATATTTAGGGAGTTAAATTTGTGGGAATTAAATCAGATAATACCTATAAAGTACTGAGCACAGTGCAAGTGCTGAATAAATGTTATTATCACTACATTACAGAATTCTATTGATAACAAGGTTATCCTTCTAACAATAATAACATTGACAATTTGCTGAGCCCCTGCCCTGTGCCGGGCACTAACTAAGCCAGGTATGAAGGGGTCACAGTGAACATTATCGTCATTATTATTGTGTCCACTTTGAAGACAGGGAGACTGAGGCGAGAGAGGAGACAGGACTCCCAGCGTGTCGCTGTTGGGACCTCTGAGCTCAGGCCCTGTTTCCAGCCCTAACCTGCCTCTGTCTGTCCCCAGGCCTCAGCTTCCCCGATGGCGCAGGTACCGGGGGAAATGGACAACATGGAGGGCCTGCCGGCCGCTAACAACAACAACCCTGCAGCCCGCTGGGAGAGCCCAGACCGGGGCTGGGAGCGGGAGCAGCCTGCCCCCTCCACCGCAGCTGCCTCGCTCTTCGAGTGCTCCCGCATCAAGGCCTTGGCAGGTACTGGAGGACGCCTGGGGTGAGAGGAGGGGATGGAGGGAAGGGAGGGGCAGGTGGGATGGCATCTGGGGACCTGAGAACCTTGGTGGCCTGGAGGATGCATGGGAAGAGAGTTACGGACCCTCAGAAGTTGAATCTTTAGACCAGCGCTGTCCAATAGAACTTTCCACGATGATGGGAAAATGTTCTCCATCAGTGATGTCCAATGTGCTAACCACTAGTGCTTGTGGCTACGAGCACTTGAAATGTGGCCAGCCCTCCTTGAGGGACTGAATTTTTAATTTTATTTAGTTTTAATTACTTTAAAGGTAAATAACCATGTGTGGGTTGCGGCTGCTGTATGGGGCAATCAGCCCAGAACCTTAGAAACGTACAATCCCGGAAACGTGGGACTGCGTAAGCGTGCTTCCTTAGGATCCCCAAATGCTGAAACGCTGGCTCTTAGGACCTCAGAATGTCACAATTAGAGAGCCTTCAAACCTGAGACTTTAGAAATGGAGATTCTTGGGGCCGGCCCGTGGCCGAGTGGTTAAGTTCGCGCACTTCGCTTGGGCGGCCCAGGGTTTCCCCGGTTCAGATCCTGGGTGCGGACACGGCACCGCTCATCAGGCCATGCTGAGGCGGCATCCCACATGCTACAACTAGAAGGACCCACAATTAAAAATACACAACTATGTACCGGGGGGCTTTGGGGAGAAAAGGGAAAAATAAAATCTTTAAAAAAGAAAAAGAAAATGGAGATTCTTGGAAACATAGAACTTTATAATTGCAGACCTTAGAAATTTTAATCATTTGCCCCTAGGATCTTAGATGCTTAGAAACCTAAACTCTACTACACGTAATTTCTTAGGGCTTTATAATCCTAAACCTTTAGAATTTCAGATTAGAAATGTGGATCTTGAGAACTTTGACATAGAATAGCCAAACCCTCCCACTTTGTCCCTGAAATAATCGTAAGCCTTGAGGTTTTAAAACTTTAGACTCTGGGGCCTACCTGGTGGCGCAGCGGTTAAGTGCGCACGTTCCACTTTGGCGGCCCGGGGTTCGCCGGTTCGGATCCCGGGTGTGGACATGGCACCACTTGGCACGCCATGCTGTGGCAGGCGTCTCACATATAAAGTAGAGGAAGATGGGCACGGATGTTAGCTCAGGGCCAGCCTTCCTCAGCAAAAAAGAGGAGGATTGGTAGCAGATGTTAGCTCAGGGCTAATCTTCCTCAGGAAAAAAAACCAAACAAACTTTAGACTCTTAGAACCTTTGACTCTTGGGATATGAACATCTCAGAAACATAGAGCGTTATAAATATAAACTATAGATTGTTATAATCATGAAATCTTCAGACTCTAAAGTCAGAATCAGTTCCTTCAAAATCTCAGAATTTTAGTAACTTGGCATTTGACAATCATGGGGTCTTCGAAACTAAGATTTTTGGAACTTTATAATTGCAAGATGTCAGGCAGCGGTGTCAAACTCCAGGTCGTCCGGGGAAGCAGGTGACGTAAATGAGTGAGTGGTCTGGGGGCTGTGGTCAGCTGGAGAACAGTACCCTGGTCGCCAGCTCTAGCCACGGGGAAATGAGGGCCCAAAGTTGCTAGCTCTGATGCTTATGTGCAATTTCCCAATTTAAAAAATCTATGTATGCCACAAAGTAGGAACGAAATTCAGCCCTTGAATTGCCAGCTTCCTCAGATTTAGAAACCTAGACTGATATAAACATATACTCATGGAAACTTAAAATTGTATTTTTAGACTCTTGGAACCTTAAAAACGTGGGAGCATATCAACTTTGAATTCTACAATTTATTATTTCATCCACAAATATTTATTCGATGCCTGCTCTGGGCCTGGCCTGTGCTGGAGAATGTGAGGGACATAACGGTGACTGAGCCAGCCCCAGTCCTGTCCCCACAGGGCTCCCAGTCCAGTGGGAGAGTGAGATCTGGCCAGATGGTGATGACCCAGAGGGGTCAGGGCTGGGATGGGGGAGGCACAGGCAGAGGGCTGTGCTGGGGAAGCCCAGGGGCTGTAGGAGCCCAGATGAGGGGCCTGATCCGGTCTAGAGAGTCAGAGGGCTTCCTGGAGGAGGAGGTACCTGGAGGAGGACATACAATTTTAAGCAGAGGGGGCATGTGGTAGCATGAAGATGAAGGACTCTTCAACTCTTAGAACCACTGACTCAGAGAACACCCGCCCGGGACACCTCAGACAGCATCTTTGGTGCAGAGAAATGTAGGGATCCCCTTTAAGAAAGAAAAATTTCTCGGATACTCCTCGTGCCTACTTAAATTATTATAATTATAGTTTTGTTAAATGCACACAAGCACACAACTCTGTGTATATCTCTTATGTCTACCCTTCTCTGCAACTAAAATGCATTATATGGGACTCTAGACCCAAACCACAAAGCCAGTAGCATCCAGCTTAACAGTGACTTCCGGATGCTGCTGTGCTGCTGGAACTTTTGCTGCTCAAAATGCTGATGTGCCGTAGACCGCTGGGGTGCATTTTCTTTTGCATCCCTTTGCCCACTTTTCTTGTAGTTTTCCCCTATTCCAACTAAGGCCAAACCTTTGAGCAGAGTCCTCCGTAACACGTTTTTGCATGAAGACTTTTAAAAAAATTGTCTACATTGCACACCTGAAACTAATATAATGTTATGTCACTTATACTTCAATAAAAAAAAAAGTTATCTGGACCCCATGCTCAGAGGGTCCCCTTAATCACTTTCCACAGTTTGTGGCTCACTGTTATCACTGGTTTCTGTGAGGCCCTCTCCTCTTTATCTGCTCTTTTTTCTCTTTTATTCTCATATCTCACACCGATGCCGCCTCCCCTATAGGCAACCATTCCGATAGTTTTAATGCAAATCTTTTCCCTTGCACGTGGATGACTTTGCAAAATGTGCATTGCTAATTAGCGTGCATGTATACCTCTATTTTCGCTCTTTATTAAAATATCGCATGCATACAGAAAGGCAGATAAATCAGGAGTGTCCAGCACTTCCACAAAGGAGCACCCTCTTATAAGCAGCACCCAAGCCAGGAAACAGAATAAGGCAGCCCCAGAGAAGGCCGCCTGGGGCCCTGTCTCTCTCACCACATCCAGGAGGAAACACTCTCCTGACTTCTGACAGCCTACCTTCCTTCTGCAGGTGTTTGACGTTGTGTGCATGGAATCGGGCCGTGTGTCCCCTTCTGTGTCTGGCTTCATTCGCTCAGCACTTGCTTATGAGCTTCCTCGGCGTCTACCTGTGCTTGTAGGTTGTTCCTTCTTGCTGTTCCAGGTGTGACTATAATAGCCCATCTGTTCACCTGTCGACGAGCATTTGGGTTGCTGCTGAATCAGGGCTATCCCAAACTAAACTATTATAAACTCGGAATTATTGTTACAAACTAAACTATTACGAACTATTCCTGCTATAAACGTTCTCGTACGTGTTTTCGTTGGGCATAAGCACTCCTTTCTGGTGGCTTCTACCCACGTGGGAGTGAAATTGTTAGGGCACAGCGGACGTGTATATCTAACTTTAGTAGAAGCTTCCAGTTTGCTTCATTTCACATTCCCACCAGCTGTGCATGAGTGATTCGGTCGCTAGACATCCAGCCCTTGGCATGGCCGGTCTTCTTCATTTTAGCCATTCTGGAGAGTGTGCGTTCTATCGTGGTTTTAATTAGCATTTTCCTGATGATGAATAACAACTAATGAGACGAAACACCTTTGCAGATATTTGTGGACTATTTGGATCTCCTCCTGGGAAGTGCCCATTCGCGTCTTTTGCCCATGTTCCTATTAATTTTCCTGCCTTTTCCCGATGGTTTTGTAGTTCTTGTATATTCTGGGGACCAGTCCTTTGTCAGATACATGTGTGGTGAATATTTTCTCCCACCATGTGGCTTCTCTTTTCGTCCTCTTAAGGATTTCTTAATTTAAATGTAGTCTAATTGGATAATGATTTAATAATTATTTCCTGTATGGATAACGCTTTGTGTCTTCTTCACGAAATCTTTGCCCACTCTAAGATCATGGAGATATTCTTTGATATGTTCTTCTAAAAGCTTTATTGTATTCCCTTCGCATTTCGATTTATAAGCCAAGCGATGTTTGTTACTGTGTTCAGTGTGTGTCCAGGTTCATTTCTCCCCCCACATGGATATCCAGGTGACTCAGCTCCGTTTAGTGGAAAGATTCTCCTTTCTCCTCTGAACTGCATGCACTTTGCCATAAATCTGGGAGCCATATGTGTACGGGTTGGTGCACGCAGGCATTGCCAACTGATGTGAGTTTTTCCATGCTCTAGATTGAGTTTCGGGCACTGTTTTCTTACGCAGCACTCTGCCTGAACGCTCATCCACGTGGCTCTGTGTGCATCTAATGTGTTGCTTCCAACTGGTGCGTGGAACCCGGGGTGTGATGGATTTCAAGGATGCACTCGTCCTCCCCAGGGATGGACAGCCAGGCTGCCTCCCACCCTGAAACTGCCCCCTCGCACCCCCACCCCCAGATGGCACCGCATTGAACATCCCCGTTCGTGCTCCCAGGAGCCAGTGCGACAGAGTTTTGGGGGCATATACATAGGGAGAGAATCGCTGGGTCGGGGGGAGAAGGCAGTAATTTAATTAGACTCTTGGCTTTCAGAATGGCTGCCCCTGTGTGTAACTCCCACCTGCTGGCCTGAGGGTGACGATATTCCCACATTTCCACCAATACCTGGTATTCTCTGGCCTCCTAACTTTTCCCAGATCAATAGCCAACAATATCATTTACACGTTGTCTCTCGATCCTTTTATCCTTGATCAGTAATGGGTAAAGGAGTAGTTCCTCTGCTCTAGGCCAGCCTCAGTGTATTACAGATAGGACTAAATGAAAGTCTCATTCTAAGGAAAGGTATTTCGCTTGTGATTGGCGGTTACCACAGTGGAGAAGAATATGTAAATGGTCAAATAACTCAATAGAAGCGCAATGGCAGAGGTGGGACAGTTGTTATTTGTGGCTTGGAGTCTTGATGGCCCAAAGGTGTCTGTGCTGGCTAGAGTCCTGGCAGGAAGTAGATAGGCCCCCTCAAAGGGGTAGCATGGAGGCAAGTTTAATGATGGGACTCTTTACAGAGGTGTGGCCAGGGGTCTGGAAGCCTGCCAGGTGGAGGCCCCAGACACTGGGGCAGGGCGGGGAGTGGGGAGAAGGCAGCGAGGGGAGAGGAAGCAGGCGCTGCCAGGAGTTGGTTGGGCAGGGAGGGAATACATTCCTCGGCCCTTCCTCTCTCCTCCCATCTCCTGCCAGCCAAACTCAATCGAAAGTCTGAGGCCTTTGAGGGGCCCATTCATACAGCCCACACCGCCCAGCCTCCCTGGGCCCAGAGCAGGGGAGGCGGCACCAGAGGGGCAAACTGAACACGCTCACCAACACCGTAAACATTCAGTGTCATCTTACCGCAGAAGTGGTACTCTGAGACATGTTGGTTTCACCCCCACTGTGTTTTATAAAAATGTGAATCAATTACTAACTTTTAAAAATAGGGCGATTTTGTCTTTAAAAAATCCAGATTTGGGGGGCCAGCCCATTGGCTTAGTGGTTAAGTTTGTGCTCCCTCTTTCAGCGGCCCAGCGTTCGCAGGTTCAGATCCCAGGGGTGGACCTAGCACTCCTCATCAAGCCATGCTGTGGCAGGATCCCACATAAAGCAGAGGAATATTGGCATAGTTGTTAGCTGAGGGCCAATCTTCCTCACCAAAAAAAAAAAAAAAAAAAATTCCAGATCTTGGGCTCCTTAGGGAGCATCACATGATATGGCAACACTGGCCTCCGTTCCTGCAAGGCTCCAGTCACAGGGCACGTGTGGCGCTGCCCCATCTTAGGAGGGCCTAGTTTTTTGCATTTCAGAGCCTGCCTGGCCCCTGTGGGCATTTCAGGTCTGGACCCCAGCTCCATACTAACAGGATTAGAATCACAAAAACTGAGATCTCATGACATAGTCCTTTATGAAGTTCCCATCCAGATAGTCCGGGGTGTGTTTCTATTAATTTTCTTTGGGGGGTCATTGAAATGAAATTACGAAATAAAAGATATTCTCATGGGTCCCTGCCCTCCAAGCATGAGTTCCCAAACACCCAGCATCCCCCAGAACCCACTGAAGAAACGCCGATCTAGTCCAAATCCCTCATTTTGCAAGTGGGGAAATGGAGGCCCAAAGAGGAGCGATGACCTCTGAGAGTGACACAGCCTGTCATCCATAGAGGCAGGACTGAATCCTGCTGCACTCATTCTGGCACCCCTGTGGGGGGTGCCGAAATTCCATTTTCCTCCAGCATTGGCTCAAATCCGCTATTTGGCCTGGGCATCGGCCCCTGAAAGGCAGAATAACCAGATCCCCAATTCCACATCTTCTCTGTCATCACTTCCTTGTGTGTGGAAGATGATCCTGTGTTCCTGCAGGTCCCCATCCTATGCAAACAGCGCCAAACTCATGCATAAACAAGCAAGGTGTGGCGTTTGGATTTACTACTGGTTTCTGCACATTCACTTCCAAAGTAGAAGTAAACATTCAAGATCTAATTTGAAGTAAAAAAAAACACAGGTCGGTCAGTGTATGTTTTCTAGCAATGTATATTTTCTACGGGTAGAGTCAAATTATATTAATAATGTTACAAAAGGTAAATATTTTTAATGAGTTCATAATAGTTTACATCAATGTGAGATTTCAGTTGTACATTATTTCTTGTCTGTCACCACATAAGTGCTCCCCTTCACCCCGTGCCCACCCCCACCCCCCTTCCCCTGATAACCACTGAACTGTTTTCTTTGTCCATGTGTTTGTTTATATTCCACATATGAGTGAAATCATCTCGTGTTTGTCTTTCTCAGTCTGGCTTATTTCGCTTAGCATAATTCCCTCTAGGGCCTTCCATGTTATTGCAAATGGGGTGAATTTGTCTCTTTTCTGGCTGAGTAGTATTCCGTTGTATATATCCACCACATCTTCTTTATCCAATCATCGGTCGATGGGCACTTGGGTTGCTTCCATGTCTTGGCTGTTGTGAATAGTGCTGCAATGAACATAGGGGTGCACACGTTACTTTGGATTGTTGATTTCAAATTGTTTGGGTAGATACCCAGTAGTGGGGTAGCTGGGTCATATGGTAGTTCTAGTTTTAGTTTTTTGAGGAATCTCCATACTGTTTTCCATAGTGGCTGCACCAGTTTGCATTCCCACCAGCAGCATATGAGGGTTCCTTTCTCTCCACACCCTCTCCAACATTTGTTATTTTCAGTCTTAGTGATTATAGCCATTTTAACAGGCATAAGGTGGTATCTTAGTGTAGTTTTGATTTGCATTTCCCTGATGATTAGTGATGTTGAACATCTTTTCATGTGTCTATTGGCCATCTGTATCTTCTTTGGAAAAATGTCTGTTCATCTCCTCTGCCCACTTTTTGACCGGGTTGTTTGCTTTCTTATTGCTCAGTTGTGTGAGTTCCTTGTATATTATGGAGATTAACCCCTTGTCAGATATATGATTTGCAAATATTTTCTCCCAGTTGGTGGGTTGTCTTTTGGTTTTGATCCCCGTTTCTTTTGCCGTGCAGAAGCTCTTTAGTCTGATGAAGTCCCACTTGTTTATTTTTCCTTTTGCTTCCCTTGTCTGAGAGGACATGGTATTTGAAAAGCTCCTATTTAGTTCGATGTCAAAGAGTGTACTACCGATATTATCTCCCAACAGTTTTATAGTTTCAGGACGTATCTTCAAGTCTTTGATCCATTTTGAGTTTATTTTTGTGTATGGCGTGAGATAGTGGTCTGTCTTCATTCTTTTGCATGTGGCTGTCCAGTTTTCCCAACACCATTTATAGAAGAGATTATCTTTTCTCCGCTGTATGTTCTTGGCACTTTTGATGAAGATTAGTTGTCTGTAGATGTGTGGTTTTATTCCTGGGCTTTCAGTTCCTGAAATGTACATTTTTGAAAAAAGGAATTATTGGGAGATTTCAAATGGCTAATAAGGGAAATAGACTGGCAACTCAAATCTTGATTCCTGCACTAATAGGAAACTCAAAAGTGTGACTACTGATTTATTAATAATGAAATGCGGAGAGTATCCCTACAGGCTAAGCCGCCGTGACGAAGAGACCCAACAATGCAGTGGCTTAAAGGAGCTGGAAGCTTCCTTCTCTCTCCCGGACAGTCCCTAGAGGACAGCCTTGTGGCAGCAGACTCCACTCCAAGGAGTCGGGCAGACCCCAGGCTCCGTCTTCCATCCTGCGCTCTGTGGACCTTGGTGTTCAAGCCTGTGGGAGTCAGAGGAAGGGGGAGGAAGACCAGGCAGCAATTTCCTTTTTTTGGTAAAACATTAAATTACGAATTAATTATAGATTCCCAGGAAGTTGCAAAGATAGTACAGATGATAAAAAGACCAATAACCCAATTAAAAAAATAGGCAAAGGATTTGCGTAGATGTATGGCCAAAGAAACAATATCAATGGCTGATAAGCAGGAGATGAGATGCGCAGTCATTAATCATTAGGGAAATGCAAATCAAAACCACAATGAGGGGGTCCAGCCGGGTGGCGCAGCGGTTAAGTTCGCATGTTTCCCTTCGGCGGCCCGGGGTTCACTGGTTCAGATCCCGGGTGTGGACATGGCACCGCTTGGCAAGCCATGCTGTGGCAGACGTCCCATGTATAAAGTAGAGGAAGATGGGCACGGATGTTAGCTCAGGGCCAGTCTTCCTCAGCAAAAAAAAAAAAAGAGGAGGATTGGCAGATGTTAGCTCAGGGCTAATCTTCCTCAAAAAAAAAAAAAAACCCACAGTGAGATACTACCTCACACCCACGAGGATATCAAAGCACCAGAAAATAACAAGTGGTGGTGAGGATGTGGGGAAATTGAATCTCTCGTATATTGCTGGTGGGAATGTAAAATGGTGCAGCCACTTTGGAAAATAGTCTAGCAGTTCCTCAAAAGGTTAAGCAAAGAGTTACCATTAATCCAGTCATTTCATTGCCACGTCTATTATATACTCAAGATAGTTGAAAACATGTGTCCACACATGTTTGTACCTGAATGTTCATAGCAGCATCATTCACCCCAAAGTGGAAACAACCCAAATGTCGGTCAGTTGATGAATAGGTAAGTAAAATGTGGCATAGCCACGCAATGGAATATTATTTGGCCATAAAAAGGAATAAAGTACTGATACAACATGGATGAACCTTGAAAACATTATGCTGAGTGAGAGAAGCCAGACACACAGCCGGCCATATATTATATGATTCCATTTACGTGAAATGTCCAGAATAGGTCAATCCATAGCAACAGAAAATACTTCAGTGGTTGCGTAGGGCTGGGAGAATGGGGGATGGGGAGTGACCGCTGCTGGGCACAGGCTTTCTTCTTGGGGTGATGAAGATCTTCTGCTATGAGATAGTGGTGGTGGCTGCACAACTCTGTGAATATACTAAAAAATACTGAATTTACATGTTTAAAGGGTGAATTTTATAGTATGTGAATTATAGCTCATACTTAAGGTGTTACTTAAAAGAAAAGATGGTAAGAGAGGTCCCAAACAATTTCTTTGTAAGCAAGTCAGGCAGAAGTTGCACACATTCTTCCTCTCCCATTGGTGGTCATGCGCCCACTCCTCGTCCTAGGCTTGGGCATCGTCTGGCTGGCAGGCCACCTGCTGCAGAGGAGGAGATAGGTTCCTGCCCTCAGGGAGCCTCCAGTCTAGCATATTCCTTCCTCTTCATTCCCCATAGCCTGCCAGTTGCCAGGTCGTACTTTTCCATCTCTAGATAATTCTCCAATATGCTCGCTTCTCCCGTGCCCACGGCTCTGCCCTCGTCCGGCCTCGCCCTCCCTCTCCTGGGTCCCTTCCCCCGTCTCCTCCCTGAGCTCCCAGCTGCCATTCTTGCCTGGTGATCCACCCTCCCCACAGCAGCTGGAGATATTCCTGAAACAGAACGCTCCTCCTGGCCCTCCTCCTCCTTAACCTTCCATGGCTCCCTAGTGTACTATCTGTGCCCCCGCAAAACTGAACTCTGACGGAAGGGCTCTGCCTGTAGTCAGAGCCTAGAACAGCGCAGGGCACACAGTAGGCGCTCACATATTTATTGGAAGAATGAACAGAGCCGACGAGGGTAGGAAACATAGGAAACAGGGAAGGCTTCCTGCGGAAGTGGTAGCTCAGGAGAACTTCAAAGGACTGGGAGGCTGTCCTCATGTGGGCTGGGGAGAGGAGGGGATGGCGCCCCAGGTAGGCGGAGCCACTGGCGTAAAGATCTAATGGTTGCGAAGAGCTGGGCCTGAACAGGGTTTGGCTGGGCGGTGGAGGGCTAGGGTGGAGCTGGAAGGGGGAGCGCCCGGGGGAGGGCCGGGGCTCCTTAGGACCTGTGCTTCAGATGAGCGGGAGGCCGTGCAGAAGAAGACCTTCACCAAATGGGTGAACTCGCACCTTGCCCGCGTTGGCTGCCACATCGGGGACCTCTATGCGGACCTCCGGGACGGCTTCGTGCTCACGCGGCTCCTGGAAGTGCTGTCTGGGGAGCAGCTGGTGAGGGGGCCTGAGGGGCTGGGGCAAGAGGGTGGCCCTTGGGTCTCGGGCTGGGCTCCCCCGGGGGCGGGGCGAATGGATGGGTGGAGCGTCCTGGAAGGGCGGGACGGTAAGAGGCCCCTCCTCCCTGGTGGGCGGGGCTCTGGCACCACTTGGTTGTGAGTTGCCTGGGGGCATGGCTGGGAACAGAAACCGGATTCCGTGAAACTTGAGGACCCTTGTTCGGCCCGGACTCTGGACTTGGGTGGGGCTCCATCGGAAGGGATGGGGGTGTAGGACAAGGCAGAGCTTTGTTAGAAGGGACTGGCCTGGTAGTGCGCTTGCAAGGGGCATGGCTTTAAAACAGGAGCAGAACTCTGTTGCAGGGGGTCTATGGAAGAGGGTGCGATTGTCATCAGAAGGGGGAGGCCGAGGTCGTGGGGGTCTGGGGGACCAGAAGGGTCTGTTGTCTGGCTGTGGCTTGTTGTATGGGTTGCAGCTGTATTTCTGGGCTTGGATGGGGCTTCATCGCAAAGAGTGGGATTGTGATGAAGCTAGAGATTCATTAAAGGACCAGAGCCTGGAGCTCAGGAAGTCGTGAGGGGCATGGCTACAGAACAGGAGCCAACGCCATTGGAAGGAATGGAGCTATAAACTAGGGGAGAGTCCTGGGGGGGCGGGGCTTGGTGGGAGTGGGCGTGGCTCCAGGCGGGGCCCGGGAAAGGGAGGCAGCGAGGCGTGTGGCCAGGGAACTAGTGGCAAAACTTTGGTGGCCTGCGTCAGAGATCCCATGGAAGGGGCAGGATTATGGCTGCAGGTGAGGGCGGGGCTTCGTGATAAGAGGTGTGGTTATCAGGTCGGAGGTGGAGCTTCAGTCGAAGGGGCGGGGCCAGGAACTTGAATAAACCGTGCAAAGACTTGATTCTTGAACAGGTCTGGCTGTGGGTAGGGGCAGGACTTCTTTTGAAGGATCCGGGTCCTGGGTCTTTGATAAGACTGAAGGGGCGTGGCCTGGCTCGGACATCCAGGGGGCGTGGCTATGAGGAGGGCTTCTTCGAAAGGGGTGGGGCTGAGGGCTTCTGGGTCTCCCAACACCCCTGCCGCCCTAGCCGAGGCCCACGCGCGGTCGCATGAGGATCCACTCGCTGGAGAACGTGGACAAGGCGCTGCAGTTCCTGAAGGAGCAGCGCGTGCACCTGGAGAACGTGGGCTCGCATGACATCGTGGATGGGAACCACCGGCTGACCCTGGGGCTGGTCTGGACCATCATCCTGCGCTTCCAGGTGATCCCCAAGTGACCCCATCCCTGCGTCCCCCGCAAAGGGGCCTTAGGAGGGTGTCCCTCACCCACTCATTCATTCATTCATTCATTCATTCCAAAAATATTCCTAATATGCCAGGAACCCCATTGCAGGTGGTGGCAATGAAAATAATAATTAAAAAAAAAGATCATTATCACCACCATTACTCTAATCATCATTTGTATATTTTTTACTCTGTTTCAGGCACTGTTCTGAGCACTTGGCATTTAATACATACAACAGCCCCATAAATTAGATACTATTTATTATCCCATTTTACCAATACGGAAGCTGAAGCCCAGAGAGGTGAAGTAATATGCTCAAGGTCACACAGCTAGGTAGTGGAGCTGGAATTCAAATCCAGGCAATCTTCACTATTTTTTGGTCTTTATGGAGCTTACGTTGTGTTGGAGTAGACGGACAATAAACAAAGAGACAAATGCATAAACAAGACATATATGGGAAAAGGACCCATTCTAGGCAGAGAAGTAAAAAGAACGATGCAGGAAAAAATAGATTATGATAAAGTGGGAAAAGAGATCTAAAATATCAGGTAGATGGTGTTGAGGTTTTAGCCTTGGTGGTCAGAGGAGGGCTCTCTGAGAAGCTGATAGCTGAATGACATACGAAGATGAAAGGAGAAAGCACTCTAAGCCGGGGACACAGCAGATGCAAAGGCCCTGAGGTGGGAACAAGCTTGGCATGTTGGAGATCCAAGGAAGACCAGTATGGCTAGAGTGTAGGAGGCAAGGGGAGGACGGGGAGGAGATGAGAACAGTTGCCAGCGGGGAGCCCCCACGTCCGCCGGCTCCTTGCCCGATGCTGTACCGACAACCCCCATACCTGTCTCCAGTCTCCAGCGGTTGGCAGGGCCTGAGTCACCTGTGATTAGCGGTTTGGATTTTACTCTGTCTGAGATGGCAAGAGACGGCAGAGTTTGATCAAGAGGAGGGACATAATCGGATTTAGAAGGATCCCTATGGATTGAGGGTGCTCACCAAATTTGAAGGCCGGGAGCCCAGGGAAGAGACTAGAGCTGGACCAGGGTGGGGCCATAGGGAGGTGAAGCAGGGGCAGATAGGAAAGATGCTCAGGACAGGGAGTGGACACTCTGTGGGGAAGCAGAGGGGGAGGGAGATGTTTGGGCAGAGACTCAGGGCTCTGTGGCCTGGGGACCGGGGGATGGTGGGCCCCCCTGACACAGGGCCAGGACGGAGGAGCAGATGTGGGGTAGACACTGAGGCCAGTTTGGGACGTGGTGGTTGTGAGGGGTTGGGGACATCAGAGGAAGCATTTAGGGGTCCCCTGGATCCTGGGAATGGAGCTCAGGGGAGGGGTGGCGGCTGGAGACAGGTATGGGGGTTGTCGGTACAGCATTGGGCAAGGAGACGGCGGACATGGGGGCTCCCCGCTGGCAGCTGGAGCCACGCACGATGGGCTGGGAACTTCTGGGAACCAAATTCTCTCCCTCGGAACCCAAATGCCAAACTCAGTTCTTGAGTCCAGGGCCCAAGTCTCGAACGCCCACCTGAGGCTCTCGAACCAGCAGGTTTGGTTTCTTTGTCCTGAGGCCTCTCTCCTTGCCTTGCAGACGGCTGCCTTCTCTCCGCATCGCCACATAGTCTTTTCTCTGTGTGTGCACATCCCTAGCGTCTCTTCCTCTTCTTATGAGGACACCAGTCCTACTGGATTAGGGCTCCACCCTTAATGACCTCATTTAACCTTTATCACCTCCTTAAAGTCCCCTTCTCCAAATGCAGTCACATTGGGGGTTAGAGCTTCAACTTAGGAATTTTAGGGGCACACGATTCAGTCCATAACAGGGGGAGACAGTAAACCAGATGAGTAAATAAAACATCTAGGTGGTGATCCGTGATGGTAAGGCAGGAAGGAGGATGTGAAATTTGGGTGCGCATATTGAAATTTAAAATCAAGTGGTTGGTGAAGGCCTCCCTGAGAGGGTGACATGTGAGTGAGTAAAGGTCTCGAGGAGGGGTGGAGCCATCTGGGCACCTGGGGGAAGGATGTCCCAGCAGAAGGAACAGCCAGTGCAAAGGCCCTGAGGTGGGCGGATGCTGGTGAGTTAGTGAAGAGGACAGCAGGTTTCTGGAGTGGAGTGAGCTGTTGAAGATGCGGTCAGACACGTCATGAGGAGGGATCTTGGGGACTTTTACTCTGAGTGAGATGGGGTCACGGAGTGTGTCAAGGATAGGAGGCACGTGATCTGATTTGGGTGTTCACAGGATCTCCGTCTCGGCCGGATGCGGAACAGACTGTGGGGGTGGGGGCAGGGAGACCAGCATGGAAGCCACTGCACTAGCCCAGGCGGGAGATGATGGTGGCTTGGCTTGGATCAGGGAAGTGGCCCAGATGCCAAGGAGGAAGGCTTCTCTGGAAACTGAGGCCCTAATCTACAACCACCTCCCACAATTGTGGACGTCCTGGCCCCCTCGAGAACCCATCTTCACCTTCCTGAACCCCTACCCCCAGCCCAACCCTGCCTCTCCCCGTCTTCCTCTGTCACCTGCCACCCTCCCTGGCAGTGGGGTGGGGGTGTCTCCCAGCCTCAGCTCTTCAGACCCCAGCAGCCACGTTTGTATCCTCACAGATTCAAGTCATCAAAATCGAGACTGAGGACAACAGAGAGACGCGCTCTGCCAAGGACGCACTCCTCTTGTGGTGTCAGATGAAGACAGCTGGGTAAGCGCCGCCCCCCCCACCCCTCCCAGCGGGGAGGCCTTAACCTCGGGGGTTCCTTCTGGGACAAGAGTGCAAGGGGCAGCCCGAGTCCTCAGTGTCAGAGGTCACATCTGAAGCTGACAAACTGGTAAATAAAATACGTCCACTCTGCCGACCTTGACGAATAAGCCTGTGTCACAATCCGGAGGCCAGGTTCAAATTTAGAACTCGGACTCCTCAGAGAACTGGAAATGCTGGAAAGGGGTGGACTGTCTCCAGCCCTCCAGCCTGCTCCCTTCTCTCTCCCTTCTCATCCTGCCCCTCGAGAGGCCTCCTGTGCCCCTGTGTGGCCCCCAGCCCTGGTCCCGAGCTCTGGCCACCTGCCCCTGAGAGCAGCTACCCCCAGCCCAGGAGGGCGCACCCCAGGGGCTCTGGCAGCTCGCCTTGGGGGTCAGGGTCCTGGGACCTTCAGTGGGATTGAGAAAGGGCGTGCACAGACTCTGGGCATGGCCCCTGGACCCCCAACGCTCGGCCCTGTGGGGAGGGGCAAGGCCTGGAACTCCAGTGCCCTCTGGAGAGCAGCCCCTGGGAGGAAGGAGGGAGGGGGCGGGTGTGGACCGAAACTGGGCTTCATCCTTCTGGAGCTGTCTGGCTGGCTTGCAATGATATCTGCTTTTCTGTGTCTGTCTTTACCTCTGTGTCTGCTTTTCCTTCTTCCTATCTCTCCATCTCTCTCTCCCTCCCTCCTTTCTTTCTCCCCCGCCCCGTCTCTCTCTCCCCTCCCTTCTTTCCCCATCTCTGTCTATGTGTTGCTTTCACTCTGTCCCTTCCTCTCTCTTCCTTCTTTCCTTTTCTCCCTTCCTCCCTCTGCCCTCTCTCTTTTTTCTCCTCTCCTTTCTCTCTCTCAATCTCTCTGGCTGTCTTTCCATCTCCCTGGTTATCTATCTATCTATCCATCCATCCATCCATCATCTATCTGTCTGTCTATCTATCCATCCACCCATCCATCCATCCATCCATCGATATCTATCCATCTATCTATGTCTGTCTCTCCCTCCCTTCCTCCCTCTTTCCTCCTGACTCTTTCCATCTCTGTCTCTGTCTCTCCTTTCCGCACTGCCAGCTACCCTGAGGTAAACATCCAGAATTTCACCACCAGCTGGCGGGACGGCTTGGCCTTCAATGCCCTCATCCACCGGCACAGGTACCCCCTGGCCTGGGGCAGCCCTGCCCTGTCCTGCCCCCTACCCCCCATCCCTCAGGGACACATGTATGTACATGTGTGTATGGATGACACGCACAGACACAAGGACCCATCCCTGCATCTCTGTGCACACACGCACGTTGCCCTTCACACACATGCCCTCCACATTTACACACAGGTGCACACACCCACCCGGACCCCTGCACAGGCCACATACCCTGTGCACACATGGAAACCCATGCGCTCTGGCACAAATAGGTGCACACACGCAGATACTCATGCGCGTACAGCCTGCGCCTGCTGCTTAGATGCCCCCAGGGTGGGGGGCTCACTCCCCCGTGGATGGCCCGCTCTTCCTTCTGTTAGAACGTCCTTCCTTAAGGTGAGCCCCCCGAGGACCCTTCTGGCTCTCGGCACGCCCTCCTATTCATACCTCAGGGCCTGGCACTGAACTGGCTGAGGGTGGGCACCCAGACAAGTGACATCCACATCGTGATTGTCCACATGACAGATGGGGGAAACTGAGGCTGAGGCCTGGAGGCTGGGAGGGCCTTGCTCTGCTGTGGTGGAAGCCAAACCCCACTTTTTCTGCTGTGGACACACAGTCACTTACAACCCTTGGCCCGTCACACATGCACACGAGGAGACCCAGCCCCACCTCCACACCCAGAAACTCACAAGCCGTAACTGGGGTCATGCCAATGATGGTAGCAGTTACGGAGTGCTTTCTGTTCTAAGTGCCTTCCCATAGGTCATTTAATATTCAATGACCCCATGAGGCAGATGCTGTTCTTATCCCCATTTTACAAATGAGGAAACTGAGGCACAGAGAGATGAAGTAGCTCACGCAGAGTGACAGCAGAAATGGCCGAGCTGGGGTTCGAGCCCAGGCGGGCTGGCTCCTTGCACTTCTGACAGCTACGTGGTACTGTCTGTACACGCCCAGGTAGACACGTGTGAGCCGTGAAGTCAGCCAACACGTGCCATCACGCAGTGCCCGCGCTCCCAGAGACACGCTGCACAGACGTGCACCAGCACACACAGCTTGCCCCTCTCGGGGTTGAGCCCCTCCTGCCCTCGCCCCGGGGGGCGGGGGAGCTCAGACAAGGATTTCTTTTGCCCGTTTGCCCCCCGTCGGCTCTGGAGCCTGCCTGCTGCCCGCCCACTCTGTGCCCCCACCCAGGCCTGACCTCGTGGACTTCAGCAAACTCACCAAATCCAATGCCAACTACAACCTGCAGAGAGCCTTCCGCACGGCGGAGCAGCACCTGGGGCTGGCGCGGCTGCTGGACCCTGAGGGTGAGCCTCGCCTGGCCCCGGCCCGGACCTCCCCCAGGGGCTCTCAGCCCCAGTGCCGTCCCCAACTCACCTCCGTCCTACTGTAGCACCACCCCAAACCCCGAGGGCATTCCTGATCCCCGCTCCCTCCCAGCCCCCCCCACCTCCAGTCTCCCCCACTTCCCACCCCTACATACCTTACTTTCACCATCTCCATTGCTAACTGCAACCCCATCTCCATTCTTGTCTCCACCTGAAGCCCCTTGCCTTCCCCAACCCCATCCTCAATCTTCTCCCCCAAACCCACCCCCCTCCGCTCCCCATAGCCCCAGCCCCACCGCCAACACCATCCTCAGCCCCGTCTCTAACGCCATCCATCTCTCACCCCCAGCCCATGCCCATCATCATCCCCATCCCCAATTCCACTTCCACCCCCATTCCTATCCCCAGCCCAGCCCTGTGTCCATCCCCGTCCACAGCTCTGTCCCCAGCCCCAGCTCCTCTCCCATTTTCAGTCTGTCCCCAACCCGCGCCTGACTTGAGCCTCATGCCCAGCCCACGATCCCCTGGCTCTGGCATAGCAGCCGCTCCCTTTGGCTGAGCCCCTCCTCTGTGCCGAGCACGTGGCTGGGAATTGTGTCCAAACCGTTCCCTTCATCCTCCCCCTGACCTGGTTGGATAGAATTGATCCATCCTGTTCTAAATGATGGAAACGGAGACTCAGTGGTGTGAAGTCACTTGCCCAGCGTCATACTGAAATCCAGTGGACAGGACTTTCTGATTCCAGTCTCCAGGGTCTTAGTCACCGTCTGCCCTCCCTCTGACAGCTGTGTTCTGTGCCCGCGTGGCGGGTGGCTAGTGGGTGTCAGCCCCATGAGGTGGGGAAGAGTAAGGGCCGAGGATGACGCTGTGCGTTCAATGGGTCGTTTGAAAGGATAATCGGAGTTCGTGGAGTTTCTCCCCCGTCAGGCCGTTCTTTCTAATTCTCGCAGTGTTCCTGGGTGGTAGACGCTGTGGTTCTGCCTAGAGGACCACTGGGGAAACAGAAGCTCAGAGAAGTTAGGTCTATTTTCTAAGGACGTGCAGTGAGTAAGTGGCATTCACGCTCACGCTGTCACCAAAGCCTGTACACCATGCCTCATACCTCTTACGCCATTCATACGCTTAGGAGATATTTATTGAGCTCCTACTGTGTGCTGGGCATGGCAGGAACAGTGGTCAAAAAGACGGACGTAGCCCTTGTCTTCACGAAGCTCAAACTCTAGATAAGGACGTAATCACATGAGTGAATATTTAATTACGAATTATAGTAAGTTCAAGGAGAAAATGATAAGATGCTATGAGCAAGAATAACAGGAAGAGACTAACTCTAGAAAGGGCGAACAGAGAGGCTTGTCTGAGAAAATTTAAGTTGAATTGCACCTTGAAGGATGAGTGGGAGTAAAGCACACAGAAGAGGGAACAGTGTTGAAGACATTGAGAACAGCATGTGCAAAGGTCCTGAGGTGGAAGGTAGAAGGTTGTGCTCAGGAAAAAACTAGATAATTTCTCTCTGGTGGTTTATAAATGTCAGGCACTATTGAATCCCATGAGGCAGATCCCCATTTGGCGGATACAAAAGCTGAGGAACAGAGAGTTATCTTGCCCAAGTTCCCACAGATAGTAAGAGTGGGGGTTCTCCCTCTGTGCACCCAATCCTTCTGTCAGAGTGCTCACCACCTTGCCCTCCCACTCTTCTTTATCCCCCAGATGTGAACATGGAGGCTCCAGATGAGAAATCCATCATCACCTATGTGGTCTCTTTCTACCACTATTTCTCCAAGATGAAGGCTCTGGCCGTGGAGGGGAAGCGGATTGGGAAGGTCTGAGGAGCCAAGAATGGGGTGGGCAGGAGCCTGAGAACCCAGTGGGGGCGTCTCTGGAGGAGGCCGACTCGTCTTCCTGTACCGGGTCAGGTCCTGGACCAGGTGCTGGAGGTGGGGAAGATTATCGAGCGCTACGAGGAGCTGGCGGCCGAGCTGCTGGCTTGGATCCACCGCACCGTGGGCCTCATCAGCAACCAGAAGTTCGCCAACTCACTGAGCGGGGTGCAGCAGCAGCTCCAGGCGTTCACGGCCTACTGCACGCTCGAGAAGCCCGTCAAGTGAGGCCCAGCTCAGGAGGGAGGGTGGCAGGTGGAGGGATGGGGGCGGGGCTCCTGAGCGCAAGCCCCCTCAGGTTTCAGGAGAAGGGGAACCTGGAGGTGCTGCTCTTCAGCATCCAGAGCAAACTGCGTGCCTGCAACCGTCGCCTCTTCGTGCCTCGGGAGGGCTGTGGCATCTGGGATATCGACAAGGTGAGGCTGAGGATGTGGGCGAGAGGCTGGGTTGCTCTGGGCAGTTTGTGTAGATTGTGCACTGCTCAAGGGAGCCATTCACATTGTGGACATCATGGATTGGATGTTCATTCTGACAGTTACCTGGCAATCAAGGATCCTGAGGAAGCAACATTTTTTTCCAATTTGCACAGAGGTGCCGTGAGTGCCGGGAGTGACCTCAGCCAGAGGAGCCAGGGTTATTAAGCTGTGGGGAGTTGGAGTCTGACTGCCTCCTCCTGTCTCCCTAGGCATGGGGCCAGTTGGAGAAGGCGGAACATGAGCGGGAGGCTGCCCTTCGGGCCGAGCTGATCCGGCAGGAGAAGCTGGAGCTACTGGCCCAGAGGTTCGACCACAAGGTGGCCATGAGGGAGAGCTGGCTGAATGAGAACCAGCGCCTGGTCTCCCAGGTACCAGGCGTCGGGCTTGGCTCCGGGCGAAAGGGAGGGAGAGGTGGGGCTGACGGCCCTGGGACCAGAGAGGGAGACTTGATCTCCTAGGCAACAGAGACCTGTTGGACTAGTCTCCTAGGTGACAAGTGAGGGCGGGAGGGGAGAATTGATCTCCTAAGGGATTGATGGGGAGAGGGGAGCAGGCCTGGTCTCCAGGGTAACAGGAGGGTGAGGCTGGTCTCC
>NC_060279.1:97136778-97205198 GCF_021613505.1 Equus quagga | reverse complement strand
GGCTGGTCTCCAGGGTGACAGGGGATGGTGGGGCTGGTCTCCAGGGTAACGGGAGGATGGGCCTGATCTCCTGGGTAACAGGAGCCAGGGAGGGACTTTCCAGGGTCACACAGGGTCAAGGTAGCAGGTAAACTGCTGAGGCAACATGAATGAGTGTCTGTGGCCTGCCCCACCCCAGGACAACTTTGGGTATGAGCTTCCGGCAGTGGAGGCAGCCATGAAGAAGCACGAAGCAATCGAGGCGGACATCGCAGCCTATGAGGAGAGGGTACAGGGCGTGGCGGAGCTGGCCCAGGCATTGGCAGCAGAAGGCTACTATGATGCTCGGCGGGTAGCGGCCCAGCGTGACAGTGTCCTGCGCCAGTGGGCCCTGCTGACCGGGCTGGTGGGTGCCCGGCGGACACGGCTCGAGCAGAACCTGGCCCTGCAGAAGGTCTTCCAGGAGATGGTGTACATGGTGGACTGGATGGGGGACATGCAGGTGGGGACCACACGGGGGCCGAGGATGGGCGAGGCGTTCCAGGAGGGGAGGGCAGCGACAGAGACACTGAAAGAGTTGTCAGAGAGATGGAGGGGGAGGGGGAGAGAGACAGAAAGAGGGAAAAAGAAAGTCAGGGAGACAAAGAGAAAGAGTGAGAGATAGAGACAGAGAGGCAGAAAAAGAGTGAGAAAGACACATAGGAAAGTAGAGAGAGATAGAGACAGAGAGAGTCAGGGACAGACAGAGACAGAGAAATTATTCCAGAGGAAGATGGTGACAGTTTGAGAGGTAGAAAGAGAAATCAGAGAAAGAGAGAGCTCGAGAAGCAGACACAGAGTTAGCGATGGAAATCTAAACGGCTACAGGGAAAGACACATAAGAAGATGGATCCATCTGAGAAAGAGAGAGACCCGCCTGAGATAGGCAGATACCGAGGGAGATGGAGATGAGAAGGATGGAAGCAGAGAGAGACACAGACACACAGAGAGACGTGGAGAGAAAGAGACAGGGGTAGAGATGCAGACGACAGAGAGAGAGATGGAGACGGAGAAGTGTAAACGAGCTCGAGGTGGAGGCAGAGAGAGACGGAAGATAGAGACGGAGACACCGTCGCAGAGCCAGAGCCCAGAAATGCGGAGATGATGAGAGAGACAGACATGGGAGAGGTGATGACGGGTAAGGAGACCGAGACGGAGATCAGAGTTCAAGTGACGGTGCAGAGGAGCAGAAGGCTGGCCGGGCAATGGGGGCGGAGGGGGTGGCCTGAGGACCAATGCCAAAAACACACTGGATGCCGCCCGGTGTCGTAGGCTCAGCTGCTGTCCCGGGACTGCGGGCAGCACCTTGTGGAGGCAGAGGACCTGTTACAGAAGCACGGACTGCTGGAGGGGGACATCGCTGCCCAGAGCGAGCGGGTGGAGGCGCTCAACGCGGCTGCCCTGCGTTTCTCCCAGCTGCAGGGTGAGTCTGGGGTTGGGGATTGGGGTGCAGACTTCCAGGGCTGGTGCTAATAGGAGCAGAAGGACTCCTGAGAGACAGAAGGAAAGAGTGAGCTCCCTGTCTTTGGAAGCATCCAAGCATGGACTAGGAGCACACTCCATCGGGGGAATTAGCATCTTGAGTGGGAGGTTGAGCCACACGACTGCTTCCTGCTTTGAGATTCTGTAGTAACAGCTCACATTTATTGAGTGCTTGTCATATGCTAAGCCCTGACAGCTGGATCTCAGTGACTATCATGAAAGGACTGTGTAAGCAGTAAGTGCTGGAAACTCGGTGCAATTAGCTTAAGGAGGAAAGGAGAATGTATTGGCCGATATAACTAAAATATCCAGGGAGGGGTGGGTTAGCTTCAGGCAGGGCTGGATCCAGGGATGGTTCAATGATGCTTTTAAGACTCCATCTCTCTCCTCCTCTAGTCTCTATGTTTGTGGCACTGTTGGGCAGTGGTGTCAGTCTGGGATCATTCAGCCCCACGTTTACATCCCAGCAGCTTAGCAGACCCACCAGGAAGACAGGCTCCTCTTCCCCAATAGTTCTGATAAAAGGTCCAAGGAGAGCGTTCATTGGCCCACTGTGGGATCCATCCTCATGGCTTGGCCAAACATCGTGGCCCCAGGCTATAGAGTGATCTATCTGGCCTACAGTGGGGTCAGCTCCCTCTAAAGACATGGACTGAGAAAGAGGAGGCTGGGCCGCCGTTCCCAGCAGCAGGCGCGTGGATGCTGTGGGGCAAAACCCAGACTGGCTCTAAGAAGTTTCTCATTTTACTGATGTCGATGCCCTCCAGCCTGAGACCATGAGGAACCCCCTGTGGTCAAACCAAGTCACGTTTGTGGGCTCCTTGCACACACCGTGGGGAACCACGGGGCGTCTCAGTAGGCGGGCGTTGAGGGGGCTTGTTCTGATATGTGGGCTCATGTTAGATGACTCGGGCATGATTTCATGCATAATTTTGCTGTGGACCAGAGGCTGTCAGGAAGCGGGGGTAATAAGATGATTGTACATCTTAATCATTTTTCTCCAGGTGGTGGGAGGAATGGAAGTTGGCAGTGGTCACTCACCCTGGCTGGGTGAGGGGGATAGGTGGCCATTTTTGTGGTTTGCACAGTGACCTTGTTTTTGCGTGTGCTCAGATGTGATTATGGAGTGGGCTTGTTTTTGTCCCACTCCCTCACGGTCGCTGAGTGGTCTTGTCTGAAGTTGGGGTCCCAGGAAGCTGTGCGTGCTCGTTGTGAGCGCTGACAGCCGTCAGAGCTGCATTTGTCTTTCTCACTGATAAACAGCGCGAGGCCCAGAGCCGCAGAGCTGCTAAGAGGGCTTTGAGGCCGGTCTGTCTCGCTCCTTATCGGAGGCACGGCCCTATGGAATCCCGGAGCATTGTTTGAAAAAGAAGAGCCGATCCGGCTTGCAGGATGGTGGGGAAATTTCTTACACTCTTGGGCTGAGTCATGTCCTCAGAGCAAGTGTTGAGGTCTCCTCCTCCCATCCCTGGCGCGGGCATCCCCATCCTGGCTCAGCCCCTGTCACCCACATCACAGCCCCAGGAGACACCCTCTCCTTCTTATGGATGTTCGTCCCAGGAGGCTCCTGGGAGGTCTTCCTGTGCGATCTCGGCACCTGGTGACAACCAACAGCACCTCGATTACAGCAAAGAGGCTAGTGTGTGTTGCCATGGCAACCGGAGGTGGCGCCGCCTGATGAATGGTCCAGAGTGTGGCCTCCTGATCCGCCATTTCTTAGCTCATCCTGGGCAAGGGTCTTCCCCCCTCAGAGCCTCAGTTTCTTCTTCTGTAAGATGGGGCTAGTAAGGATACTGAGCTCATAGGATGGCTGTGAGGATGAAATGACACTGTGTCAGCGTAAGGGCTGGATACGTGGACGCTGTTGTTTATTCTTTAGTTAGATGGCTTGGTATTCGGGTCAATTTCAGTGAACGTCCAGAATTACAGAAATCCCATATGCCATCTAGGGCAGTGTCTCTCACACTGTTTTGACCCGGTAAGAAATGCATCTACCTCACGACCCAGAGTTCACAGGCACACAGGCACGCACACTGACGCAAAGGTTTTGTAAAACAATACTTCCCCTTGGGTGTGGCATTATGATATTTTCTATTCCTTCTACTTTATTCCATTAAAGAAATGCTGGCCGTGACCCATTAATTCAATTTCACAGTTCTCCAGTCACAATTAGAGTTCTAGGAGGAAGGTGAAATGTTTGAATGAAAAAGAGAGTTCTGGTCATCACTGGGGTTAATGGATAAGGCAACAGAGGATGGGAGAGGGGACCCAGAAACATGGCTTAAGAGTAGAGAAGTTTGGGGCCGGCCCAGTGGTGCAGCGGTTAAGTTCACACGCTCTGCTTCAGCAGCCCTGGGTTCCCTGGTTTCGATCCTGGGTGTGAACCTGTGTACTGATTATCAAGCCATGCTGTGGCAGGCCTCCCATGTATAAAGTAGAGGAAGATGGGCACGGATGTTGGCTCAGGGCCAATCTTCCTCAGGCGAGGTGGAGGGGGGAGGGAGGATTGGTAGCGGATGTTAGCTCAGAGCTAATCTTCCTAAAAAAAAAGAAAGAAAGAAAAGAGTAGAGAAGTTTGAGGCCCCACCCTGTGCCATAGTGGTTCAGTTTGCATGCTCCACTTTGGTAGCCCAGGGTTTGCAGGTTCAGATCCTGGGTGCAGACCTACACACCACTCATCAAGCCATGCTGAGGTGGCATCCCACATGCAAAGTGGAGGAAGATTGGCACAGATGTTAGCTCAGGGACAATCTTCCTCAAGCAGAAAGAGGAAGATTGGCAACAGATGTTAGCTCAGGGCCAGTCCTCATCGCCAAAAAAAAAAAAAAAAAGAGTAGAGAAGTTTCATTTGGTCCAGTTTTGAAGGAAACACAATTTACACTAAAATACACAGATTCTAGGATTCTCTGAATCTCCATTTCTATCTATTATTTGATCAATAAGTCACCATTTTCACTAGGCTACTGCTCTGGGCTCCACCCTGTGCTGGGCAGTGGTGGGGACACGGTGTGACGGAGACAGCCCCAGGCCCTGCTCTCATGGGGCTCCCAGTCCAGTGGGGGAGACAGAACTGGCAGCGACCGCCCAGAGGGATCAGGGCTGAGTTGAGGGCGTCCCAGGCAGAGTGGTCGCGGCGGGGATGGGGGAAGCGGAGTAGCCTGGGAGAGCCAGAGAAGGCGCCTGCTCCAGACCTGGGGTGTCAGGGAAGGCTGCCTGGAGGAGGGGACGCGGAACCTGGCACCTGATGAAATCAGGCCAAGGCCTGGGCAGCACCACCCTCTCTCGGGCGCACCTGGCCCGTGCCCAATCCGGGACCCCCCCTTCTCCTGGCCCAGGCTACCAGCCCTGCGACCCGCAGGTCATCTGCAACCGCGTGAACCACGTGCACGGCTGTCTGGCGGAGCTGCAGGAGCAGGCGGCGCAGCGGCGCGCAGAGCTGGAGGCCTCGCGGAGCCTGTGGGCGCTGCTGCAGGAGCTGGAGGAGGCCGAGAGCTGGGCCCGCGACAAGGAGCGCCTCCTGGAGGCGGCGGGCGGCGGCGGCGCGGCGGGCGCGGCGGGCACGACCGACGGTGCCCACGACCTGTCCAGCACCGCGCGCCTCCTGGCCCAGCACAAGATCCTGCAGGGCGAGCTGGGTGGGCGGCGGGCGCTGCTGCAGCAGGCGCTGCGGCGCGGCGAGGAGCTGGCGGCAGCTGGGGGCGCCGTGGGCCCGGGCGCCGAGACGGTGCAGCTGGCGGGCCTGGCGGAGCGCGCGGCGAGCGCGCGGCGGCGCTGGCAGCGGCTGGAGGAGGCGGCGGCGCGGCGCGAGCGGCGGTTGCAGGAGGCGCGGGCGCTGCACCAGTTCGGCGCCGACCTCGACGGGCTCCTGGACTGGCTTCGCGACGCCTACCGCCTGGCAGCCGCGGGCGACTTCGGCCACGACGAAGCATCCAGCCGCCGCCTGGCCCGCCAGCACCGCGCGCTCACCGGGGAAGTGGAGGCGCATCGCGGCCCCGTGGGCGGCCTGCGGCGTCAGCTGGCCACCCTGGGGGGCGCCAGCGGCGCCGGGGCCCTGGTGGTGGCGCTGCAGGTGCGCGTGGTGGAGGCGGAGCAGTTGTTCACTGAGGTGACCGAGGTGGCCGCGCTGCGGCGCCAGTGGCTGCGAGACGCGCTGGCTGTCTACCGCATGTTCGGCGAGGTGCACGCGTGCGAGCTGTGGATCGGCGAGAAGGAGCAATGGCTGCTCGCCATGCGTGTCCCGGATTCGCTGGACGACGTCGAGGTGGTGCAGCACCGGTGAGCGCGCGCTCGTGGGGCTCCCGGGTCCCCTTGCTCGCGCGCACAGTCTCGCCTTTGTGGGTTCAACAGTTCCCATTTTCGCTCTGCTGGAACCAGGGCTTCCAGTAAAATGGGAATGACATTAGTCCCGACCTCACGGGCTTGTGGCCAACAGTAAAATGAGTTAATACGTGTAGACAGGTTCACGGCATTCCAGGAGCGTTTGCTATTATTACTATGAGGCGTGTATTCACTTGGCTTGAAATTAACCTGAGGTCCTCCGGGGACATGCCAGCCTGGCCCCTCACCTGGGACTCGCACTGCCCCTGCACAAATGTCACCTCCCTAGCTAATAAGATAGCCCCGGCCCTTGTCACTTCCCCTCCCCTCACCCCGTTTACATTTCTTTATGGTCCTCACCACCCTGTGACACGTTAGATGCTGATTTCTAAGTTGGCTGACTTAGCGCTGAGTCATTAGGTTAGTGGGTGGACCCCCTGCTCCTCCCAGCATCTTGTTCATCCGTCCATTCATTTGACAGGTACTTCCTGAGCTCCCGCGCTCCTCTAGGTCCTGTGCTGGGCGTTGCTGGAAACACAGGCCTGGTCCCCGCCCTTACTGTGCCCACAGTTACGCAAGCTGCAGCCTTGGGCACTGTTTTAAACAAGGGAGAACCGAGCCCAGCTTTAAAAAGATCTCTCTGGGGCTGGCCTGGTGGCATAGTGGTTAGGTTCATGCATTCCGCTTTGGAGGCCTGGGGTTCGCAGGTTCGGATCCTGGGCACGGACCTAGCACTGCTTGTCAAGCCACGCTGTGGAGGCATCCCACATATAATGGAGGAAGATTGGCACAGATGTTAGCTCAGGGACAATCTCCCTCAAGCAAAAAAAAGGAAGATTGGTAACAGATGTTAGCTCAGGGCCAATCTTCCTCACCAAAACCAACAAACAAACAAACCCCTCTGGCTGGCATGTGGAGGGTGGGTTGGAAGGGGTGACAGTGGTGGCTGGGAGCCCAGAGAGGAAGCTGGGGTGGCAACCCAGGTAGGAGGGGACAGACTGGACCAGAGTAGAATGCCAACTGGACAGGCCAAGGGGGTGGACAGAGTGGGGGGAGTGTGTGTCCAAGACGGGGCCCAGGGCTCTGGCCTAGGGGATGACGGGGCTGTCCCTGAGTTGGGGACCCAGAGGAAGAACAAACGTCGGGGGAGATGCTGAAGTCGGTTTGAGGCACCGGAGGTGGGAGGAGCCCCGAAGAGGGGTACAGCAGGCTTTGAAGTTGAGGACAGTGCAAAAGGAAAGAGGTTGAGGCAGGAGCCTGAGCTGTGGGGGTCGTGAGTTCAGAGGTGAGGACCGAGGCTGTGGCCATGGGTGAGGTGGTCCAGGCAGGGTGCAAGGGGAAGCTCACAGGGCCCAAGACAGAGCCCGGAGGGAGCTGACATTTAAGCAGCAGGTAGAAGGAGGAGGAGCTGACAAAGGGGCCTGAGAGGGTGAGGTTGGAGAGCTGGGAGGAGATCAGGACAAGGCAGTTCCTGAAAGCCCGGAAGTGGGCGGGTCCCTGGGGTCCCGGCCTCTCTGAGCGCATCCCTTCTCCATCTGCAGGTTTGAGAGTCTGGACCAGGAGATGAACAGTCTGATGGGCCGTGTCCTCGATGTCAACCACACGGTCCAGGAGCTGGTGGAAGGAGGCCACCCCAGCTCAGAGGAGGTGCGCTCCTGCCAGGACCACCTCAACAGCAGGTAGGCAGGGCCTGGGGCTGGAAGGCCTTCTGGGTGTCTCGCGCCAGTCGTTCCCGTTATTCCCTTCCCCACTGACTCAGCCGAGGAAATCAAGGACACGCCATTTCAAACCCCTGAGATCATAAGGGCCCCCGAGTAAATCAGCAAAATCTTGAAAAAAATGGTAATACCCAGTGCAAGTGATGATGTGGTATAATGAGGGTTCAGTCCTGTTCAGTGGGCTTAATAATTCGTTCAGAAATGATTTCTTGAGTATCGACTATCTGCCAGGAATTTTTCTAAGCCCTTTCTTTTTTTTCTATTTCTAGACTTTCTTTTATCTCCCAAGATCCCAATTTCCTTAGTAAAGATTCCAGAATTCAGAACTCTTTAAAAATAGTAACGAATTAATATCTTTCCCCCTAGAACACTACCAGCAGTTTCTCCAGTGGGAGCAGGTTCATAGATGAAGACACAGACCCACAGAGGTGAAATCCTTATCCAGAGTACTCGAACTAGTCAGGAGGAGTCAAACCCAGTTCTGTCTGAGTCTGGCGCTGGGCCTCTTAATCGCATATATTCAGTCTTCCCAGCAACCCTGTGGGGTATACATTACCTCGTGTTAGAGAGGAGGAAACAGGGGCTCAGAGAGGTGAAGACGCTGGCTCAAGGTCACACAGCAAGTTAGGGGTTCAAGCCTGGATTTGGAGTTGAATTTGTCTGGCTCCAAAGACTGTGCTCTTAACTGCTGTGCTGTAAGATCCCAATAACCAGTGACTTCAAAGCCTCTGTGGCCTCGACAATCCCCAAACATCGGGACCCCAAAAGATAACAACAATATCGATGTACAGCATTTAGCGAGATGATCCGTGATGTGCTTTAGCCAGGTGATCTCATTAAATGCTCAATGAAATAGACATTATTATCTCCATTTTCCATAAGGGAAATGAGGATCAGAGAGGGAAATGATTTGCCTAAGGTCACAGAGCAAATCTGGCTGGAGCAGAACTTGATCTCCGGTCCTTCCGATTTCAGAGTCCTAATTGCTGCCCTTGTGGCGTGTCCACTCTAGAGCAGGCAGGGAGACACTTAACAAATAAAGTAATAAATGAAGAAGATGTTTGGAGAATCGTAAGGATGGCGCAGGGAATAGAGAGAGCTGGTGGGGCATGGCCAGGGGTTGGGGTGATGTTCCATCTTGTGGTCAGCCATGACGTCTTGAGCTGGGCCCTCAAGGGGGATGAGAAGGAGCCAGCCACAGAACAGTATGGATGTGGAAGGGGATGGAGAGCACGCAGCATCCCAGGCAGGGAGCACAGCCTAGGCAAAGGCCCTGAGGCAGAAAAGGGCTAGATATGTCCTCAGAGATTGTCCCCATTCAATAACAGTAACAAACAGGTACCGTTTGAAGCACTTCATGAGCTACAACTCATTCCACTCTCACAACCCTCCTATGAGGTAGGCGCTGTGCTATGATCATGTCCATTTCACTGATGGGGAAACTGAAGCACAGAGAGGGTGACTAACCAAAGCATGCACAGCTCAGATTTGACTCCAGGCAGCCTGGCTTGGATTTCATGCTTGTAACCTGGACCATACGCTGCCTGTGAAGGGAAACTGTGGCCCGAAGTAGTACCATAACTTAGCCCGAGGGCACAGAGCAATGCATAATTTCTTCCACCGATTTATTGTGGAGTAAAACAAATATGTCTTTGCACCACTCCATCCCTGGCACCTGATGACATATTATCCGATGTTGTCAGCCAGCCATTCTCCCACTGTGATCTCAGAACCCTTTGCACTTGTAAAAAACCATTAAGGAGCCCAAAGAACTCGTCTTCGTGGGTCCTCTCTCTCAGTATTTACTATATTAGAAATTAATCCTGAGTAACAAAAATATGAAGTCATTTGAAAATAACAATAATAAATCTATTATGTTAACTAATATTTTTTAATGAAAAAGGTAGTGAGTGGAGCGGCCTTGTTTTGCTTTTTGTGGCTCTCTTTAACGTCTGGCTTAAGAGAAGGCAGCTGAATTCCCAGGTCTGCTCCTGCCCTGGGTCTTCGCCACGCAGCGTCTGGAACACTCCACTGACACTCGGGAGAAAATTACAGTGAAAGGCAAATAGCATCTTAGCATTTTCACGAAGATAGTTTTGACGTCGCTCAGGTTCCATTTTGAGAACAGCTGCTCTAAACAAATGTGCTGGGTAGGGTTCCATTTTACACACAGAAACAGGCTCAGTGAAATAAAGCGACTTTCCAAAGTCACACTGTAGCTGGGCTCTACCCCAGGCCGGTGGGCCCTCCCCGCCCAAGAGGAGTCCCCGTCCTCCTCAAGCCGCCCTCCTTCTGTTGGGCAGATGGAACCGCATCGTGGAGCTGGTGGAACAGCGCAAAGAGGAGATGAGCGCGGTACTGCTGGTGGAGAACCACGTGCTGGAGGTGGCTGAGGTGCGCGCGCAGGTGCGCGAGAAGCGCAGGGCTGTGGAGAGCGCGCCCCGCGCTGGCGGCGCCCTGCAGTGGCGCCTGAGCGGCCTGGAGGCAGCTCTGCAAGCACTGGAGCCGCGCCAGGCGGCCCTCCTGGAGGAGGCAGCCCTGCTGGCTGCGCGCTTCCCGGCGCAGGCTGCGCGGCTGCACCAGGGCGCCGAGGAACTGGGCGCCGAGTGGGGCGCGCTGGCCAGTGCGGCTCAGGCGTGTGGCGAGGCGGTGGCGGCGGCCGGGCGCCTGCAGCGCTTCCTGCACGACCTGGACGCTTTCCTGGACTGGCTTGTGCGCGCCCAGGAGGCGGCGGGCGGTGACGAGGGCCCCCTGCCCGGCAGCCTGGAAGAGGCGGACGCGCTGCTGGCGCGCCACGCCGCGCTCAAGGAAGAAGTGGACCAGCGCGAGGAGGACTATGCGCGCATCGTGGCGGCCAGCGAGGCGCTGCTGGCGGCTGATGGTGCCGAGCTGGGCCCGGGCCTGGCCCTCGACGAGTGGCTCCCGCACCTCGAACTCGGCTGGCACAAGCTGCTCGGCTTGTGGGAGGCGCGCAGGGAGGCGCTGGTGCAGGCGCACGTCTACCAGCTCTTCCTGCGCGACCTACGCCAGGCGCGCGAAGTGCTGCGCAACCAGGTGCCCGCTTCGGGGTTCACGGGCTGGGAGGGTCCGAGGCCTCGGGGTATTGCGGGAACGGGGAGATGCACGCAAGAGTGTGTTTCCGGGGACCCCTGGGTTCGTGGCTCCTCCGAGGGCAGTGGGAGTAGGGAGAGGTACCCGGTATGGATGGCCGGGTTTGTGGATCATCCAGTGTGACCCTGTGTGTGAGTGTGTGTGACAGAATTTGAGGATTATGATGGGTGAGTTGGTGTTTTATCTGACTGACAGTTGGTGGACTATCGCGAGGGAGTAATGCTCTCGGATATTCCTTCGAGTGGCTTCGTGGGTTTGTGGATTATCTGGAAGGAAATGAGTCAGAGGTTGGTTGGTGACGGTTAATGGGGGTTTTGAGGAGCATCACCGAGGATAAAGCTTATGGAAGTAGGTAATTCAAACTGAGAGATTGTCGGGATCAGTAAGTGACTGTGGATGATGCGGTTGTGGGCGCCTCAATTAGGGAACTGCCTTCTTGTTGGGAATGGCAATTTGCAGATTATCTGGAGAAAGTAACTGTGTATTCGCCTTGAGGCATCAAGCACGATGGTTATCTGGGAACAGATTCAGTTTGGGGATCATTCTGGGAGGGGAGCAAGTTTGAGGATTTGGGCAAGATAGAACACTCAGTTTTCCGATTGTCCCAGAGTAGGTGCCAAGTTTTAGGCATCATTTTAGAAAGGGTGGCCATCCGTGCTGGTTGTCTGGAGAAAGCGGACCCAGTTTGAGGATTATCTAGGGGACAGACAGGGAGGCCCCAGAATCATGAGGTTAGTAAAAATTGGAGCTGAGGTGGCCTTGAGAGACCTTTTCTGACCCACCCATTTTACCAGTTAGAAAACTAACCTCAGCAAGGGGAAGAACTGGGGCTGGGCTGGTGGCATAGTGGTTTAAGTTCGCACGCTCCACTTCAGTGGCCCAGGGTTCCCCGGTTCAGATACCAGGCACGGACCTATGCACTGCTCATGAAGCCATGCTGTGGAGGCACCCCGCATATAAAGTAGAGGAAGATGGGCTCAGCAAAAGCAGGATTGGCAGCAGATGTTAGCTCAGGGCTAATCTTCTTCTTCAGAAAAAAAAAAAAGAGAGATAGAGAGGGGAAGAACTTCCTTGAGGTCTCATAGCACCCATTCAGTCTTCATCAATTAACCAGATATTTACTGAGTGCCTCCTGCCAGGCTCTACAAAATCCCACCCTCGTGTGGCCAGCATGCTCGTGTGTGTGTGTGTGTGTGTGTGTGTGTGTGTGTGTGTATGTGGGAGAAGAGATGGTAAATAGGTAACTGCGTCTATAGTAT
Source organism: Equus quagga (assembly GCF_021613505.1). NCBI lineage: Eukaryota > Metazoa > Chordata > Mammalia > Perissodactyla > Equidae > Equus > Equus quagga. Next base: position 97,193,293 of record NC_060279.1, on the reverse strand, counting down.
CATGTCACCTATATGCTATGAAAAATAATGAAGCAGGGTCAAGGGATATAGCTGGGGTGGAGGGTGATACCTTTGGCAGATGATCAGAGACCTAAAGAAAGTGAAGGAGCCAGCCATGGGGATATCTGAGGGGAACAGACTACCAGGCAGAGGGACCAGCATGGGCAAAGGCCCTGAGGTGGGACCATGCCTGGCATGTTGGATGCTAGAACTCAGTGAGCAGGGGGAGACGAGAGTGGTGGCAAGCCGGGCAGGTGGCCTCTCCCGCGTCCTGGAATGGATCCGGGCGGACCTGAGCGCCACCCCTCCCCCCTTCCCAGGAGGTGGCGCTGTCGGGTCCGGAGCTCCCGGGCACCGTGGAGTCGGTGGAGGAGGCGTTGAAACGGCACCGCGAGTTTCTCACCACGATGGAGCTGAACCAGCAAAAGATGCAGGTGGCCGTGCAGGCTGCCGAGGGCCTGCTGAGGCAGGGCAACGCCTACGGGGAGCAGGCCCAGGAGGCCGTGACCCGGCTGCTGGAGAAGTAGGTGCCTCTATCCCCAGGGGCAGGGGTGGGGTGGGTGGTGAGGGAGGCCAAGGTTCTGTCCTTTCCATCGCAGTTTCTGCCTCTCTGCTCCTCTCTGGTTTCTATTTACTTCCTTCTTGGTTTGATTCGATTTAAATTGATATTTACAATGGGAGTTTCTCTGCGAGCCTGCCCTCTGGGATGACTGGACCCGTTGTTAGAGTGTTAACATGTTTTCCTGGGTGCTCCAGCATCTGCTCTGCTGTCCAGGCCCCTCCCTCGGAACCCCCAGATGTCCCCAGATCCAGCAGCTACCAGCTAGGCACAGATTCTGTTCCAGCTTCCCCGATGGGACGGTGTCCCTGCCCTGCTGCTGCTTGGATGTTGTGAATGAGCCCCTGCAGTGGGCCCCCACCGCCCCCTTCTCTAGGAGGCACGCAGAGCGTGTGTGTGTGTGTGTGTGTGTCTTTCACACTTCTCTTGCACATGATCCTTCTCTGCTCTGTTGCCCTCTGTCTCACCACTACCCCCTCTCGTCTGTCCTTGCACTAATCAAGAGACTAACTGACCACTAATTGAGTATCTACTGTGTGCCCCGCTGTATTCTATGCCCTCAGCAAAATCGCATCCCCCCCAAAAATCTCAGCCCTCCAGCAGAGCCCTTCCTAGGGTTTCTGCCAGGCCCACTTCTTTCTGTCACAGTCATTGTTTCTGCCCCTCCTGGGGACCCCAGCTTTCTCCTCTCTGGCATGATCCAGGCTGGGAGAGAGCCCAGCGCCCCTCCTTCTGTCTTCTTGTCTCTTGGAGGAGAGCACCCCCAGTCACTCCACGGTCATCCACAGCCCCGAGACCCCGGCCCCCCTTCAGTCTGGAGCTCAGGCGCGCTTTTCCCCTAAATTCACCTGGGACGAGGCTGGAGTTTTCTAAAGGAAACGTTCATGGGGATTCTGCTCCTAAAGATGCAGACTCATGATCGAGTGCCCCCAGCTCCAGGCCTGGACTCTTGCTTCCTCCGTCTCACATTTCTCCAGTACCTGCTGTCTGCCAGGCGCCGCCCAACGAGGAGGAGCAGCCGGGAGGACTGCTCGTTCTCTGATTCACTCATTCATCCCTTGCTAGTCATAGCTGCTCCTTTCATTCTCTTGTTTATTCATTTATTTCTCAGCCAATTAAACAGGTAGTGAGTCCGTGCTCTGTTCCAGGCCCTGTCACAGAACACTATTCCTGCCCTCTCAGAGCTCGCAGGCTGTCTGACAAGGATGGCCCAGAGTGGTCAGGGCCGGGATGGGGGAAGCACAGGGGCTGGGGGAGCCCAGCGGGGGCACGTGCCCCAGGCTTGTGCTCGGGGAGGCAGGGAACAGCAGGAATGGACACAGACCCAGTTCCTGCACCCTCACCCCAGGATCCCAGTCATTCACTGGTCTAGGGACACGCTTCCCACTCAGGAGAACTAATAACACATCCATTCAAGGGGGGGGGGGCTTTCCACACCACCAAGGCGGGCAGAACCAGGCAGAGTTGGGGGCTGGGACCCAGACAGTTCCCGCCTCACCCCTCAACCTGCGGGATTCAGGGCAAGTCACTTATTCTCTCTGCCTGCCTCACGTGCCAGCCCTGTGGGCAGGGTGCTCGTCTTATCTGCATTTTGCACGGCAGGCTCAGAGAGGTCATCGACTTGCCCAAGGTCACAGGCAGGATGTGACCCCTGCGTTTTCTCACCCTCCTGGAGAGGAGGGGTTTTCTTCCCCGGGCCTGATGCTTCACAAGTGGCTGGGGAGGGCCTGGAGGAATTGATTTCAGCTCCGTTTCAGAGGCGTCTGCTAGTTCCTGGCTCCAGAGCTGAGTCTGGGCAGGAGGGAGTCAGTACTTTGCTTGTGTGTCTGGTCCTTCTTGTTCCTCCTTCCAGCTCTGCCCCTGGCTCTCTCTGTACCTTCCTTGCACGCTCTCTGTCTCTTTGCCTCCATCTCCGTGTCAGTTTCTGTCTCTCTTTCCCTGCTTTTCTCTAACTCCATTTCATCTCTCTGTTTTCTGCGTCTCTCTCACACTCTTGACTTTTGTTTCTGTCATCTCTCTTTCTCTCTGCTTCTGTGTCTCTCTTTCATTCGTTCATTCATTCAACAAATATGTATTGAGCACCTACTGTGTGCCAGGCCCTCTTCCTAGGCATTGGGCATACGGTGGTGACCAAAACAGACAAAAATTCCTGCCCTCGTGGAATGACATCCTAGTGGCGGAGACGGAGAAGATGACTAAGTGACATATACAGTGTGTTAGATAGTGTTAGTGCGAAGGAGAAACTTAAAGGAAAGAAAGCCAGAAAGTGTTTGGGAGTGGTCAGGAGAGCCCTCACTGAGAAGGTGACATCTGAGTAGACGCTGGGGGGAACAGCATTCCAGGCAGAGGGAACAGCCAGTGCCAAGGCCCTGAGGTGGGAGTGGCTTGTTCAAAGCATAGCAAAGTGGGATGCCCCCAGCCCCCTCCACCAGGCCTCTGTGGCCCTTTGCCCTGCACAGTGGGCAGGAGGCCAGGCTGCCTGGGGCTGTGGTGCTGGCTGGCTCCGAGGTCGGGAGGCCTGGGTTCACTCAGGCCAAAGGCCTGCCCCTTTGCTGGCGCACCCACCAACCTTCACTGTGGCTCCAGCCCCATCTCTCCCCATGCCCGGCTCTCTTCCCTCTCTCTAACTCTCTGGCACCCTCTGTGTGTCATGTCTTTTACTGGTGGCATCTCGGCACTTCTCTGCCTGTCTCTTTCTGGGCTGTCCCTGCCCTGTCACTTTCCCTCCCTCTGCCTCCTTCTCTCTTTCCTTGTCTCCTGCTCTCTCTCTCTGCCGCTATTCCTGCTTCCTTGTCGTGCCCTGTTATCTCTCTCCCTGAGTCTTCTTCTCTTTGTCTGTCTCTCTCTGGGTCCCTGTCAATCACTCCCTCTTGAGGTCTCTGTTTCTGTCTGTCTCTGGTCTGTGTCTAAGTGTGTGTCTCTGTTTCTCTCTCTCTCTCTCTGGACCTGTGTCTCTCTGTCTCTTTCTCTGTGTGTCTCTAAGTGTCTCTATCTCTTTCTTTCCAGATGTCTGTTTCCCTCCGTCTCTCCCACCCTCTCTCTCTCTGTCCCTCTCCAGCCCTGTCCCTGCTCTGCCCCCACTGATGTTTCCTTGTCCCTCCCCCCATCCCCACCTTGCTCTCTCCTCCTCCTCGCTCTTACATATGCCCCAGGTTCCTAGCCGTGCCAGGCCCGATGCCCTCACAGCCCTACTGACAGCATCCGCGGATCCAGGCTTCCCCCAGCCCCTCTCTCCCCATCCCCAGGAGCCAGGAAAACCAACTGCGGGCCCAGCAATGGATGCAGAAGCTACACGACCAACTTGAGCTGCAGCACTTCCTCCGAGACTGCCACGAGGTAGGAACTCCAGCTCTGCTGGGCAGTGACTTCTTTCGTACGGAGGGAAGCGCTCCAGGGCAGAGGTGGGCGGGGGCGCGTAGGCGGCGGGCACGCCCCGTCTAAGTGGGTCGCCGAGCGATGTTCACTCTGCGCCGCCAGGGGGCGTGTGTATCCTGGCCTCAGTGCGCATGCTCCGCAGGTCCCTCCCCCGCCCACGCGGGCGCCGGGAAGGAGCTAGAGGCCCTGGGCGCCCATGGCAACGGCGCGCGTCCGCGCCTACGGGTCTCGCGGGGACGCGCGCTGATCTCACCTTTCTCTGGGGAGATTCGTGAGAAGCGTCCTGCTGGGGAAAGAGGAGGGAGACGGGGGAGGGGCGGGGGAGGTGTGGGTGGACCAGCCGCCCAGAGCGCAACTTCGGTCAGAGATGGTCCAGAACCAACCTTCGCCCCTTTAAAATTGTCCGCGAATCAAGCTCTGCACCTTTAGGGATGGTCTACACACCCGTAAGGATCGCCCCAAATCAGAGGTGGTCCAGGTCTCCTTTCCCATTAGAGACGGTTCAGGAGACACGCTGCCTTCCCCTCCTTTCCCCTGCATTCCATAGAAAATGTTCTGGACTCTGACCATGTAAGAGACGGCCCCATTGGAGATGGCCTGGTAAACATTCTCCTAATCCCAAGCAGAGATGGTCCCGACCTCACCCATCTACCTGACCCAGGATCGTCGGCCCCCTGCTCCATGATGAAACAGTACCTATTTACCCCAACCAAGGATGGTTCGGGAACCAAGCCCAGATCCCCCTAATTAAAGATCGTTTGACTCCCTCCATGGTGAACTCCCATGGGAGATTGTTCTCCCCGCATGTGAAATGGACAAGGGCCTCCATAAGCCCCACCCCCACATAACTGAAGCCCATTAGAGATGGGTCTGGGACTCAAGCCCACCAGAGATGGGTCCCCGAACCCCCTGTCCCCCTCCTTCCCGTTGGAGATTATTCTGGACTGAAGTTTTACAAGAGATGTTCCAGGGCCCTCATCCCATATGCCCTACCCTGTATAGCTGAGGTATCCAGGAACCTGAGTCCTTTCCCATTAGAGATGGTTCAGGAGCCCACCCCACCACCACCTCATACTCCGCACCTTCACACAGCGGAGGTAGCCCAGGCCCCAGGCACCCCCCTCCTGCCTTTCCGTTTGGTCCAGGAGCCCCTTCCCCCTCTCGTGAGATTGTTCTGGACCGAGAAGCAATCATCTGAGATGGCGCAGGAATTCCTCCCCCTGCTCCACCGCCCCCAGTGCTGTAGAGAGGGTGGTGATTCCTCCTCTACCCCCAACTGGGGCCCGGCAGGGAGGCGGGCACGGAGGCAGGCAGGGGGCGCGCGCGGGCGGGCGCGCTGCCGCGGCGCGGGGGCGGGGGAGGGGGCGCGCGTCCGCCGGAGCCTCAGCCGTCGCCACCGCTGCCGCCGCCGTCGCAGTGGAGGGGCGAGAGCCCGCCCGCCCGCCGCAGGGACTCCCCGCCAACGCCGCTGCCGCTCCAGGTCTCGGGGGCGCCCGGGGGAAGGGGCTGACGCGCGCCCCCGCCGAGGCGGGCGGGGGAGGGGGCTTGGGCGCGTGCCCGCCCGCCGAGGCCGCGGGAGGGAGGGGCGCGGGCGGCGCGGAGGCGGGTCAGCTGGGCGCCGGGACCCCAGCCCTGGGGAGGGGCAGGGACGCCGGGAGCTGTCCGCGGTGCTGCTGCGGACGGGACGAAGGGACCGGGTCCCAAGGGAGGGAAGCGGAAAAGGGGGACTTTGAGGCTATTCCTGGGGTAGTGTGGGTTTGCCTTGGGGGTGAAGGGGGTCTCAGCCTCTCTAGGGGGCTCTGGCCTGGGTAACGGGGGATCTGAGATTTGCCCTGGGGTAGGGGGGCTTTCATCCGTTTGGGGGGTTCTTCCTTGGTTTTTGTGGGATCTGTATTAGCCTTAGATGATGGGGGCGAATCACTTTTGCGAAGGGCTGCTTGGGCGATGAGGTCTTGGACTTGCACTTGGTTTTGGGGGCTCTGACTTTTGGGGGCTTTGCCTTGGTTGTTGGGGACTGTGGCTTTGCCCTCACTGATGGGGGCCGGTCACTTTTGGGGGGCTTTACCTTGATGACGGAGTGCCGTCTCCTTTGGGGGCTTCGCCTTCACTGTGAGCTGTGGCTGCCATTGGCCAGCTCTTCCCTGGGTATCGGGACCCTGTAAACTGAGTTGGGGGATTGAATTGGGCAGTTAACTTGGCTGTAGTGTGTGCGTATGAGGGAGTCTGAAGCTGCCCTGGACCCCTGGGGAGCAGATGCTGGGGGACTCCGGGTGGGGTTTGGTCGGCTCCGGATTCGTCCTTGGCGATGACTGCATTTGCCTCCTGGGACCAACGAGCTGGAGTCCGTTTTTTTTTTTTTTTTTTTTTTTTTTTTCAGGAGGGAGGAGGAGCATCTTGTGACTGAGGTGGGGAGGCGGAGGGGGAGGAGCCAACTGCCCATGTGCCTGGTTTGGTCATGAGTGGGGAGGTTCCGGCTTGGGGGGCAAATCTTATTTTGGGGGGGCTCAGAAAGCAGCCTTTTCATTGGTGCTGGTCAGGGTAGTGAGGGGCCCATTCTTGGTGCTTGCCTTTGGACGGCTGGTGCTGTTAGTGAGTGGGGGGACTAGCACTGGCTTTAGTCTGGGAGGGGGGCTGGCTGGGAAGGTTCTGTCTTGTCCGTGTTGGGGCGCCTGGGGCTAGAGCTTGAGGCAGGCTCGTTTGGGGAGCCAGAAGGCAGCCCTGTTGCTGGCATTTGGGGGGTTGGCTTTGGTTAGGGGACTAGAACTGGTTGTGGTTTGGGGCTGGATTCTCACGGCTGGATTTGGGGAGACCTGTGGGCTCCTTAGGAAGGCTTGGTCTGGCTTGTGGGGAACGGGTCTACCTGAGATGGGAGGGCTGGTTTGGAGGGCCCTAGACTTGACACCAGTTGGGAGGTTGTTTAGGGGTTCATCTGACCCTATTGGGGGCCTGGGGCTAGATATGGGGGCTTCACTTGATACCCTTGGGGATGGGTTGGGGATCTTGAACTGGTCCTTTTGGAGGTGACGGAGGCTGAATTGAAGAGTCTGAGTGTTGCTACTGGGGAGGGGGCGAATTGGAAATATGCTGAATTAATTTGGAGGGTTGCTTTGGCCGTGGGTGGGGGGACTCTGAGTGGCCCAGTAGTCCTGCCTTGAAGCTTAAGGACTATAGGGAGTTGAGAAGGGCTGCCCGAGGAGAGGGGTGCTAAAGGATGGGCCATTCTGGGGACCTGTCCATCCGTCCTCCACTCTGTGGAAAGAGCTTGAGCTGCCCACACACACACACACATAAAAGCCTCACTTGCAAAGGTTTTTCCATCCTCCCCTCCCCACCTCAAACCCAGCATCGTAGGCCCTGAACCTGGGACTTCCAGGACGGGATGGGGAACTATGCCAGGTTGGGGGAACCAGCTGAGCCCCACCCCCTGCCCTGCACAGCTGGATGGCTGGATCCATGAGAAGATGCTGATGGCTCGAGATGGCACGCGGGAAGATGGCCACAAGCTGCATAAGAGATGGCTCCGGCACCAGGCGTTCATGGCCGAGCTGGCTCAGAATAAGGAGTGGTTGGAGAAGATCGAGAGGGTGAGGATGCAGAAGCCCCCTCTGCCCGTGGCAGGTGCCAGAGGCCCCCAGGGAACCCACATGTCATCTCCTACACCCTCCGCTGCCAGTTGGCTGTTCTCACACCTCTGAACTAGCACGGACCATTTCCACACCTGCTCCTAGCTGGGTGGCCTTGAGTCATTCATGGAACCTCTTTGAGCTTCAGTTTGCTCTGCTTTAAAATTAAGGAAATAGTAAATATTGCTCCTTCCCTGGGCCCTTCAGCACGTAACGTGCTTAACACGCAGCCAGGCACCTAGGAGCTGTAATTGCTATAGTGTTTATTTTCAACATGTAATGTGGCATATGTGGCTCTAGGCCAACGTATATTGGAGCTTGGCTTCAGTCCTGGAGGGTCCCAGGCAGATTTTTGCTCCAAGCCTCAACCCCCAAAACTGCCCCCTAGGCTGGCTGAACCCCAAACCTGCAGCCCTGGATACCCCCACTCTTCTGACTCAAATGGAGACACCCAGGTTGGCCTTAAGCCCTTAAATGGTCGTTGATGCCCCATAAATGGTGGCACGTGGCAAAGCCACTCTTCTTGACTTTGAGTTTAATGGAAGTTCATTTTCTTTGTCTCTCTCTCTGTGTGTCTTTCTTCTGTCTCTGTCTCTCTCCCCCTACTTGTCTTTCTTATGGTCCTCTCCTTGTGTTTCTGACTTTATGGGTATGTCTCTGTGTGCGTCACTCTATGAGTGCCTGTCTCTCCCTGTCTCCTTCCCATGTGTCTGTTTGTATCTCTCTGTCTCCCTCATCATACCTCTATCTGTTTGTCTTTCTCCTTGTCTCTCTTCCCATGCCTTGGTTCCCTCCATCTCTGGGCCTGTCTCTGCATCCACCCCTCGTGTCTCTGTGTCTCCAACTCCTTATCTCTCTCTCTCCACATCTGCCCCTGTGTCCTGCTGTCCCCATATTTCTCTGTCCCTCCCCACCATCCATGCCCTGCCCCTCACTTCCTGCCTCTTACCCATCTGGGGCAGGAGGGCCAGCAACTGATGCAGGAGAAGCCTGAGCTGGCAGCCTCGGTGCGGAAGAAGCTGGGTGAGATCCGGCAGTGCTGGGCGGAGCTGGAGAGCACCACCCAGGCCAAGGCACGACAGCTGTTTGAGGCCAGCAAGGCTGACCAGCTGGTGCAGAGCTTTGCTGAGCTGGACAAGAAGCTCCTTCACATGGAAAGCCAGCTGCAAGATGTAGACCCTGGTGGGGACCTGGCCACCGTCAACAGCCAACTCAAGAAGCTGCAGGTATGGCCTGGCCGTCCTGGGTGGGGCTTTCTACACCACAGTGGGGCCTGAATCGGTGTCAGACCCTACTCAAGGTATTTCAAACAGAGGGGATTTAATACAGGGATTTATTGCAGATGTGCTGGAAGAGCTGGAAGCAGAAAGGGAATAGTGAGGCAGTCCAGCTAACAGTAGCTGGTGGAGGCAGCCACCACCCCTTGGGCATGGGATGCAAAGGGGTTAGGAAGGATTTAGAGCCAAGAAGCAGTAAATGGGTAACCAGCCCACGGAGGGTTTCACAGGACCTGGATGCCTGTTTCCTGAATGGAGAAACCAAGACCCAGAGGCAGGGGAATGGCTTTGCACAGAATAATAGTGAGAGTCATGGAGTACGTCCTCCAACAGTCTCTGTGCTGAGCTCTCACTGACTCCTCCCAGCAGCCATATAAGATTGATACTGTTACTATCCCCTGTTTTACCAGTGGGAAAGCTGAGGCACGGAGGTGAAATAGTTGGCCCAAGGATACACAGCTAGCCAGTGTCCCCCTTACAAAACAGGGGACTCTGAGAGAACAGGCATAGTGTCTGCTTTATCTCTGTTCCTGGCTTGGCAGCCAGTGGATGCTCAGTATCTGACCGTTCGATCTGAATGACTGGAGGTGTGAACATGTGTGTTGCGTCACGCCTCCCAGCGTGTGACAGCTCCTGCCTTTCCGTGCCAGGAACAATGCCTGGCCATGACCAGCGGGAGGCTGAGGCTCTGGGAGGTGAACTTACTGGCCCAGGGTAGCAAACGGCAGAGCCTGAGTTCAGACCCAGGTCCCTCGACTCTTCTTGCCCCTTTGATGCGCGTCCTGCATAGTTAGGCTTCTAAAGTGCTTGGCACTGGGTCTGGCAAAGAAAAAGGCTGACCACTAATAAAAGCATAATGACACGGATTAGTATTTATTCCTTTATCTATGCAGCGAATCTTTATGGAGCACCTACTGAATGCACGGTGCTTTTCTAGGGGCTGGAATACAGCAGTGGGCAGAAGTGACCCCACATCGCTGCCCTGTTGGGGAGGCAGGCAAAGGGGCAGAGAGACAAGCAGATCAGATATGACGCCAGTAACATCATTGCCTCAAATGCCTTTGTCTCCAGGAGCCCTTTACACTCTTACAAATCATTGCAATCCCCAGAGAGCTTTTGTGTGTGGATTATACTGATTTGAAATGTACCATATTAAAAATGAAAACTGGGGCTGGCCCTGTGGCCTAGTGGTTAAGTTTGGCGTGCTCTGCTTTGGCAGCCCTGGTTAGGATCCCGGGTGCAGACCTATACCACTCATCAGCGGCCATACTGTGGTGGTGACCCACATACAAAATAGATGCACACTGGCACAGATGTTAGCTCAGGGCCAGTCTTCTTCAGCAAAAAGAGGAGGATTGGCAGCAGATGTTAGCTCAGGGCTGATCTTCCTCAAAAATAAATAAATAAATAAATAAATAAAAGAGTATACTGCCTATATTTAAAAAAAAAAAAAAGAGGAAGACTGGCAACAGATGTTAGCTCAGGGCAAATCTTCCTCAGCAAAAAAAATAAAAAAATAAAATTGAGAACTATTTAAATTATTGATTCTCATAAAAACAGCAATAACAAATCCATCACTTATTCACCCCAAAGCATTCTTTTAGGAAGAATAACTCTATTTTCCAAGACAAAAGAAAATGCAGTCAGAAGATGGGCCTTGTGTTCAGTGTCGCAGCTCTCTCTCATGGCTGGCTTTGGAGAAAAGCGCAGATCCCCACCTCTGCTTCTGCGTCCAGTCTGTTACACCAGCACGGGTCATCTGGTCCTTGCAAACCCCGCAGTGCACTTGGGAAAGAATGAAAGTGATAAAGGCAAATAACACTTTAGTATTTTTATAAAAATGGTTGTGACCTTACAGACCCTTTGGAAAGATCTCAGGGAGTCCCTGGCCCGCATTTTGAGAACCACTGATGTACGCTACGTGCTGGGCACTGGTCGCCCTCCTGCCTCCCCAGGAGCCCTGTGAGGGAGGTGCTCTTGTACTCTTGAGGAAACCACAGCACAGAAAGGGTCCGTGGCTTGCCTGAGGTCACACAGCCACCGAGAGGCCATTCAGAGCCCTGTTTAGTTCCTGTCCACCCTCCTCCCTTGACTCTCCCAGGCCACAGTGGGGAGAGTGGCCCTCTTGCTGGCCTCTGAGAAACCGATCACTGCCTGAGATCCAGACCCCATTGGCTGGGCAGGCCGTGGACAACACGGGGTGACTCGGCCCCGAGTCTGCTCTGAAGGACTGCCCAGAATGTCAGCAGAGACAAGTGGTGGCCTAGACGGTCAGGCAGAGAAGGGAGCAAGCAGTTCAAGCAGCCGGGGGCCAAGTGACGAAAGCTTGGACGGGGGACGCAGATGGACTTGGGTTCAAATCCCAGCCAGGGCGCACGTTCAGTCCCTGTCTGAGCCTCTGTCGCCCCCTCTTGAGGACTTGAGGAGGACCACATCTGTCTGGGCCTCCCAGGGCCAGGTGAGTTTGTGCACAGACAGCACCCACTTAGTGCCATGCCTCGGGTGTGGTGGGCTCCCACGAAATGGGGGTCGGTGACTGTCGGGGTGCCAGCGGGAACCAGAAGGCGTCCTCTGAGGACAGTTTGAGGAGGGCTTATGGGCAGTCTTGACAAAGGTGTGAACAGGGAATGGGGAAGCCACAGGGGGAGTGCAGCATGGTGGGGCTGACCGCCAGGAGCCTTGACTTCCCCGGGAGAGGAAGGAGAGAGTCGCCAGGCGGGAGCTGGGATCCTCAGTCAGAATGGCAGCCAGCCCGAGGCATTGCTGCAGGGAGGAGCTGGGAAATGATGCTCCCGCCTGCCTCCTCTTTCCTCCGGGCTCCTGCGGGCTCCCCCTAATCCAGCCAGGGCCAGCTTCATGCGTGTGTTCGCGCAGGGCCCCGCACTTGTTTTAACGCTCTGCTGTCACTCTCTTGAAATTCTTAATAATATTTGAACAAGGAGCCCTGTATTTTCATTTTGCCCTGGACCCCACGGATTATGCCGCCACTCCTGAGCCCAGCCTACCTGCAAGCCAGAAGGCGGGGGAGCCAATTCTGGAGGGTCTGGGTTCAAATCATAGCCCCGCCACTTACCAGCTGTGTGATGCTAGGCAAGTGGCATTACTTCTGGCTCTGAGCCCCAGGTGCCTGTCTGTGCAACGAGAAGGACCCTAATGCTAAGCCACTCCTTGACAGCGGGATTGTGGGAGACAGTACAGCACCGAGGTCAAGGCCATGGGTGCTGGAGCCTGGCTGCCTGGGGTCACGCCCTGCCTCTGTGACTTACCAACAGGGTGACCTGGCAATGTCTTCTCTCTTTGTGCCTTGGTTTCTTCTTCAGTAAAATGGACGTAATTACAGTATTGACCTCATGTGGACGTGGTAAAGATTATAAGACACAATGTGTAATGTCGTTCCAGAATTGCTGATGCAACAAATCTAAGATTCAGTATTTGTTTACAGGTGTTTAAATTTTAATTGCTTTCACCCAGAGGGTATATATCATCACTACACTGTGTTCGAAAGTTCCCAGGGTTAGTTATTTCTCCCCCTTCGGTGTCATTATGTTATTTATGTGAAACAGTTGTTTGTTTGTATTCCACTTGGGCATTCCCCTCACCCATATAGCTGTTTAAAAATGTATTTTGGAGGGTGATATAGGAAACGTTAATTTAGTGTTAGAAGTCAGAACTCTCATCAGTTCATTTAATCTTGCCAAGTTGCTTGCCCGAGTCCTAGTGGCCGTTAATGCCCTCTCCCCAGCAGCAAGGAGACCTCCTGTTTCTGCCCATATTTGCCCACACTTGCTATTGTCAGATTTTGTAGATTTTTCCCAGCCTGATGGATGAGTGTTTGCACCTGCATTTTTGGGGGAACTGGTGAGCTGGAGTATCCTGTCTGTCTTGGCCGTTCACATCGCAGAGGGAGAATTTGGGGCTCCTGCTCCGGCAGAGTGCAGAGCCGGCTGGTCCCTCCCCACGGCGGGTGTAGCCCCACCAAGCTCTGGAGACCATGAGGTGGGGTCCTCCTTGTTCAAGGGAGGACTGGGGCCCAGAGGGGACTAGGGAGTGGCTCGAGGTCACACAGCGATGGACCTCAGCGGCAGGCCCCAGCACAGGACTCCTGGGCCCTTTCCCCAGCAGAGGGAGCCCGAGGCAGAGAGTGACCCAGTGGGCCACGGCCCCCAGATGGAGCCCAGCTGGGCCTCAGGAGCTGCCGCTGGGGAGAGGAGGGGCTCCTAAGGCCGCTGTCCTCTGGGGCCCTCCTGAGAGCCCAGAGTCTGGGCAGACGCAGGAGCAAGCGGCGGCTGCCGTCCAGCCGGAGCATTTCCTGGCTGCCTCGCTGGGGCCAGGCTGGGCTGGGGGAGGTGCTGGCTCGGGTCTGAGGGGGTGTGGATGTGTGAGTGATCTGTCCCCCTCTGCCTCTCTCTGGGCCTGTCTCTCAGTCCTGCGCCCCAAGTTCCTCTGTGTCTCTCTTTCTCTTAGTTTCCGTCTCTCCCATCTCTGTCTCTTTCTCATCTCTCTGTCTGTCTCTCTGTATCTTTGTCCTTCTGTCTCCATCTCTGGGTCTCTCTCTTTTTCTGTATTTTTGTCTTTCTCACTCTCTCCTCTCTCTCTTTTTATTTCAATTCTCCATCTCTGCCTCTCTCCCTTGTCCCTGTGTCCTTCTTCTGTCCTCCCCCTTGCCCCCTGCCCCAGCCGCTGCAGCAGGCCTCCTGGGACCTCACCTGCCAGGTCTAGGCCACATGACCCAGAGCCCTCTCTCAGGGCCTCCTGCCCAACTGTCCTTCCTGGCTGAGGGACCAGATGGTGGAGTCCCAAGCCCCCGCTTTCGCAGTCCTCAGGGGCCCAGCCAGCTGGTCTGGCTCAGCCACCGGCTCCTGCCTGGGGAGGGAGGCGCTGGTCTCCTGCCATCTGAGGGGGACGAGCCAGGGGAAAATGCACTGGAGGCTTTGCAGCTGCTACTCTGAGTCCCTGGGGGCTCCTCACCGCTCACCCTAAGCAGGGCTTGCTCTCTGGCCAAGGAGTGGCCTCTTTCCCCTTTTCCTTCTGCGTCCCCCATTTCTTCATCTAGCTGAGCATGGCCTAGGCGAAAAGTCCAGCCCCAGGGGCTACACAGGCCAGGGTTGGAATCCCCAATCCACTACTGTGTGACCTGAGACAAGGGACTCTACCTTTCTGATCCTCATCCTCCCGAATGATGGAGAAGCAGAGTGGCTGAGAGCCACGAGGGTTTTGTGGTTACATGGTCCTGGGTTCAAATTCGGGCTCTGGCAGTTTTTGCTCTGGGCCAGTGACTGCTTCTCTCTGAGCCTCAGTTTCCCCAACTGGAAAATGGGAAGGCAGCAAGGTGGGTCTGAGCAGGAGCCGGGTTGATCTGGGGTCGGTACTGGCTGTATCACTACCCACATAGCCTCAGGCCTTTTGGAAGTGGGTTCCTGTCTTTGTTTTGTTTTTTGAACTTTGATGTCTTTTTTAAAAATTGAGATTTAATTTCCTGCCTTAAAATGCACACTTTTAAAATATACAGATCAGTGGTTCTTAGTATATTTGCAAAGTTGAGCAACTCTCAGCACTAACTAATTCCAGAACAATTTCATCACCCCGAAAAGAAATGCCGTACCCATGAGCTCCCGCTCCTAATTTACTCCCTCTACGAATCTTTCTGTCTCCTTAGATTTACCTATTTTGGACATTTAATATAAATGGAATCATACAACATATGGCCCTTTGCGTCTGGCTTCTTTCACTTAACATAATGTTTTCGAGAGTCATCCATGTTGAAGGATGCATCAGTGGCTCCTACTGGTTTTCTTGTTTAAATAGAGTTTAATTTTTTTAAATGTTCATCTTTAATGCTGCCCAGCTAAGAGAGGCAGGACAGCACGGTGACTAGTCCAGCAAAGTCGACACGCGTTTACAGAGATGTGCTCCGTGCCAGGCACGTGCCCGCTGCCTGGATCCAGTGGTGAGGGAAGTAAACAGCCCCGTCTTCGCTGACCTCAGACGCTGCTGTGAGGATGAAATGAGTTCCTCCTCGTCCAGTGCTTACGGCAGTGCCTGGCAGGGAGCGACCGTCAGGCGGTGTTAGCTATGATTGCTGTTAAGGGAAGAAACTCAAACCTCGGCGTTTAATGGGAACAGTCGCAAGTCTTCCTGCCCCTCCGCACACAGTCTCCCTCCCCGGGTGTAGCTGCTCTCAACAGTTTCTTCTCTGTCGTTCTAGAAACATTCTGTGCACGCACCCACATACACGTGCTCTACAGACCACAGCGAAGCTCGCCTTTTCGCCTGACAGTACATCCTAGGCGTCCTTCCCTGACGCAGAATCTCTGGATACACCTCGTCCTTTTAGACGGTTGCGTGGTATTCCATGGGGTCGTTTGACAGTCCGTCCTTAACCAGCACTCTGTGGACAGACCTTTGGGCTGTTTCCAGGCTTCTGCTGGTATAAATCGTGCTGCTGCAGATGCCCCATCCGTGTGTATCTGAGCCCACCTGCAGGTGTTTCCGCAGAAAACAGTCCTTCCAAGTAAAGCTCTGGGACCCAAAGGAGTGTGCACTAACTTTTTAAAATATTTTATTCTTTTTTTGTTTTGGGTGAGGAAGTTTAGCCCTGAGCTAGCATCTGTGCCCATCTTTCTTTATGTTATATGTGGGACGCCTGCCACAGCATGGCTGGATAAGTGGTGTGTAGGTCCGCGCCCGGGATCCGAACCCGAGAACCCCAGGCTGCTGAAGCAGAGCGCGAGCTTAACCACTGTGCCACCAGGCTGGCCCCCGCATTAATATTTTTGCTAGATATTGACAAGTGTCCTCCTGCCAAGACAGTGGACACACCTGCCACATGACAGCCATCTGCTCCCCACCTGTTCACCATCATTAGGTATCACCAAGCTTTCTGATCTCTGCTAATGTGAGAAAGGAAAGATGCTGTCTTTAGTTATTTGTTTTAATTCAATTTATTTAAACTAGAAAGCCACCCAAAACCATCCCCCTGTTTCTCCCACCCCCCACCCCGACCCCTGCCTCTGGCTCTGTTCTCTGCATCTATGAGCTTATATAATATATATATCTAATATATATTTTATATCTATATTATATATGTATTTATATCTATACATATATGTATAATGTAATGTAATCTATAAATATATGTATAATATATTCTATATTAAAATATATAATATATTAAATCTAATATATATATTTTACTTACATATATTTTAGATCCCATATATAAGAGACATCACACAGTATTTATCTTTCTCTGTCTGACTTATTTCACTTAGCTTAATGCCTTCAAGATCCATTCATGTTGTTGCAAATATCAAGATTTCATTCTTTTTTATGGCTGTATAATATTCCATTGTATGTATATGTGTGTGTATATATATATATATACACCATGATTTCTTTATACATATATCCATCGATGGACACTTAGTTTGTTTCCATAGCTTGGCTGTTATAAATAATGCTGCAGTGAACATGGAGGTGCAGGTATCATTTTGAATTCATGTTTTCATTTTCTTTGGATAAATACCCAGAGGTGGAATTGCTGAATCATATTGTAGCTCTATTTTTAGTTTTTTGAGGAATCTCCATACTGTTTTCCATAGTGGCTGCACCAGTTTACATTCCCACCAACAGTGCACAAGGGTTCCCTTTTCTCTACAAGATACTTTTTTTTTTCTTAAAGATTGGCACCTGAGCTAACAACTGTTGCCAATCTTCCTTTTTTTTTTCTTCTCCCCAAAACCCCCCAGTACATAGTTGTATATTCTGGTTGTGAGTGCCTCTGGTTGTGCTATGTGGGATGCCACCTCAGATGGGTGCGTTGAGCAGTGCCATGTCCGCTCCCAGGATCTGAACCGGTGAAACCCTGGGCTGCCAAAGCAGAGCTCTAGAACTTAACCACTCGGCCATGGGGTCAGCCCTACAAGATACTGTTTTGTAGTTATTTTAATTTGCATTTTTCTGAACACTGAAAGAGGCTGAACATCTCTTCGTGTGTTTAATGACCTTTGTACTTCTGTATCCTTTGCCCGTGTTTGCAGGAAAGGATACACAGTAAATGGGTGTTCAGAATATGTGGCATTCTTGCAGAGGTAGAAAAGTATCAGTGCCTGGAAGTATACCATCTCAGGTCACACAGCCACTTTCTGGAGAGGCTGTGGAGGGGTTTTCCTTGAATGGGGAACCAGAACTTATAACCTTCACAGTTCTGACTATATTTAAGAGTTCCTGAAATCTAATGCATTTTAGTTTTTCTACACAGCACTACAATAATTTTCTCAGCAAGAATGGTTTTGGGGTGACTGTTTTATTTTATTTTATTATTTCTACAGCTTGTCATTGTGCCTTTTAAAAATTTCCCTCTTACGTAGCTTTGACTTGTTGTGAGGTTTGATTTTTATGACTCCTACAGATTGTGCATGTACCATCTGGAACTCTTTGGGATACAGCTCTTGGAACTTCAACCCAAATTGACTTAGGCTGAAAGGTGGCATTATTGGCTCAGATAGCTAAAAGACCCAGAGGCGATGCAGCTTCAGGCATGGCTGGATCAGTTACTCAGAACTCGTCCTCAGGAATCTCTGTCTGCATTTCTGGGCCCTGCTTGCCTCTGTATCGGCCTCGTTGTCAGGGAGCCTGTTCCCTCCTGGTGGCAAGATGGCCCCCAGTACCCCAGACCTACTTTCTACCAGCTTAGGAACCCCATGGGAAAGAGAGCACCCCTTCTGGGCACAAACACTTTTCCAGGAAAAGTGGGTAGAGTTTTCATTGGCTTATCTTAAGTCGCATGAGCCGTCTCTGACTCAATCCTTGTGGCCAGGGTGATTCGGTGTTGTCATTGGCCAGGCCTGAGTCACATGGCCATCCTTGGACCACGGGGTTTCATCAGCCCCTGTGGAAGCTGGAAGAGTTTTCATTGGTCCAGCTTAGGTCACATGCCATCTCTTACCCAATCCCTGTGGCCAGGGTGATTTCAGTGTTCTGATTGGTTAAGCTTGGGTCATGTGGCCACCCTCGGACCTCTAGGTTTTCTTAGTCCCTCCCGAAGTGGAGGACCTGAGAGTGGGATTCAGGTCCTGGGAGGGGATGGATGTTGGGCAGGCAAAGACAACAGCTCTACACCAGAGACCCTGGGACAAAAGTCTTCACTTGGTTTTTGAGTTTTAAGTTTGGGGCTGTAGTCATTTGCTGTAATCTGTTACCACTTAATTTCATTATTCTTTTCTTTTCTAGTTTTCCTCCATCTGTTTAGAATCACATGAAGAATACATAAATCTAGTCTTTTGGTAAATGATCTTACTAACCCAGAAGTCTTCAGTAAAATGTAAAGTCCGCCTTCAGGCCACTTCCCTGTCCCACATCCCAAAGGGAACCTCAATTATTTGGTGCGCGTTCTTCTAGACCGTTTAGGAATCTACCTATATGGAGTTTTAATGCGCATTTTATTTTATTTGCTTTTCATGTTTTGTTTATTTATAATTTATAATTTTAAATAAATAAGTTTTATGGTTCAGACATCAAAAATGATATTAAAAAGCCTATGGGAAAAATCTCTCCTTCATCTCTGTACCCATTCGCTGAGTTCTCCTCCCCCAATACGTACCATCTGTTATTAATTTCTTGTTTATTCCAGCGAATTTTTATGCATGTGCAAGCCACTACAAGTATATATTCATAGGTGTGTTCTAAACTGTTTTTTCCTCTGAACGGTAAGTCTTGGCTATTATTCCATACTGATGTGGGTTTATTTAACCATTTCACATTGACGGGCTTTAAGGTGATTGCCAATTATTTTTATTATAAACTCTGCTACAGTGAGATCCTTGGACAAACATCCCTTTTACGATGAACATCCTTCGACAGACATCGTGGCGCATATGTGCCAGTATTTCTTTAGATATATTCCTAGAAGGGGAAGTGCAAGCGCCGGGTCAAAGCATATGCACATTTTTGCATTTTGATAGGATTTGCCAAATTGCCTGCCAGGAAGGCTCTAGTAATTTACACACCACTGACAGTGGCTGAGTGTGCCCGTTTTCCTGCATCTTTGCCAATACTAGATATTATCAATCTTTTACATTTTTGCCAATCTGATGAGTAGAAAAGGCTACCTTGTCTTACTTGGTATTTTCCTGCTGATTAGTGAGACTGGGCATCTTTTCATGTGCTTTTTCTCCCCCTTCTATGTGTTGTCTGTTCACATCGGATGCCCATGTCTCTTTGGGGCCGTCTTTTTCTTTGTTGATGTCATTCATTTATGCATTGAACCACTCAGAGTTGAAGGCCTCTTACATGCCAGACACAGTTTTAGGCACTCGAGAATACAGAGGTGAATTGACACAGCTGCTGCCCTCATGAGGCTCACATTCTAGAAGCAGGAGACGAGTAAAAACCCACAAGTAGGGGTTGGCCTCGTGGCGTAGCAGTTAAGTTCGCACACTCTGCTTCAGTGGCCAGGGGTTCGTGGGTTCAGATCTGGGTGCAGACCTGTGCACCGCTTGTCAAGCCATGCTGTGGTGGCATCCCACATATAAAATAGAGGAAGATGGGCATGGATGTTAGCTCAGGGCCAGTCTTCCCTCACACACAAACAAACAAACCAAAACCAACCCACAAGTAAAGACAGAGTTACAGATGGTGCTAATTGCCGTGGAGACAAAGGAAGCAGGATAAAGGAGAATTCTTTGATTGTTCAAGAAACTGGTTCCTTGCTCTAATACGTATTAAATATTTTTCCAGTTTGTCTTTTGCCTTCTAACGACCTCTAGAAATTTGGGTTGATGCAAAAGCCTTCTATGTGGCCAAATTTATAAATCTTTCCCTTTATGGTTTTTATGCCTGGAAAGATTTTCTCCATCCCAGGATTACAAAAGCGTTTGCCCAGGTTTTCTTCTAATGCCTTAAGGATTTACTTATTCCATTTAAGTCTTTAATCCATCTGGAATTGTTTTCAGCATAAAGAGCGAGGAAGGGATCCAGCTAAATTGGTTAGCCAGTTGGCCCATGACCATTCATTGAATAATCCACCTTTTCCTTAGAGATTTGAAAAGGCCTCTAGAAAGTATATGAATTCTCCTGTGTATGTGGGTCTGCTTTGGTACTTTCTATCCCGCTATCGCATCAACCATTGAAATCACTATAGCTTTCTGTTTATGACGCTTGGAAAGCTGGCTCTTTGGACAAATTAACTGCTCCGGGCTTCAGTTTCCTCCTCTGTGAAACGGATCCCACCAATCTTGAAGCATTGTTCTGAGAATTAATGAATTAATGGACCACTTTAGTCCCGGGGCTCAGGTAAGCCTCTTTGGGAAGGTAGCATTTGAGCTGAAATCTAATTGACAAGGAAGAGCGTACCTGGCAGAGGGTATAGCAAGGGCAAAGGCCCTGAGGCAGGAACTAGCTTAGTGTGGAGGGCAGCGCTTCTGCAGGGAATTGAGCCAGGGGAGAGTGGATGGTGGGCGGCGGCGAGGGGTTTGGCTGTCACCATAAAGGTCCTGGCGAGTCACAGCAGGGTGGGAAGGGAGGGTGGAGCCCGCTGACCCCGCCCCTGTCCCCGCAGTCGATGGAGTCGCAGGTGGAGGAGTGGTACCGCGAGGTGGGAGAGCTGCAGGCGCAGACGGCGGCGCTGCCGCTGGAGCCGGCGAGCAAGGAGCTGGTGGGCGAGCGGCAGAACGCGGTGGGCGAGCGCCTGGTGCGCCTGCTCGAGCCGCTGCAGGAGCGCCGCCGCCTGCTGCTCGCCTCCAAGGAGCTGCACCAGGTGGCGCACGACCTCGACGACGAGCTGGTGAGGACCGGCGCGGGCATCTGGGGTGGGACCCGCAAAACCCGGAGGGATGGGCGAGGATGGGCGGGCCGAGGGGGTGGAGCCTGGGCGCGGGGGCGGGGCCGTGGGACCTTGGCGGGACCCAGGGTGGAACCGGCCAGAGGCTCCGTCATTCAATCCTTCTCTTACTCCTTTGCTTATTCACTCATTCATTCTTTCACATTCCTTTATTCACTTCCAATCACGCATAAAGTCATTTATTCATTGACTCATCCTTTATTCCATCCTATACAGAATCCAAAGGGAAAAACAGACTTGTCCCCAGACAGCGACAACCCGGGGTGGTTAGGGCTGTGACGGGGCAAGACGAGGGGGCTGTGGGAGCCCAGAGGAGGCAACTGACCAAGGTGCGAAGTCGGGGAGGGTTTCCCGGAGGAGATGGAGTCTGAGCTGGGGGAGTGGAAAGGGAATTCCAGGAAGCAAGACCTGCCTGCACAGAGGCCAGAGGTAAGCTTGAGTGCAGAGTGCAGACAGAACATGTCCAGAGAGGAGGCCGAAGATGGGAGCAGGCGAGAAAGGGCCTTGGATGCTGTGCAGGTGGCTGACAGTTTAGTTGGGATGCAGAGGTCCTTGGCCTGCTCCCTGTCTCCTCCCCTTGACCTGCTCCCTGTGTGCTCTCCAGGCGTGGGTCCAGGAGCGGCTGCCGCTGGCCATGCAGACAGAGCGAGGCAGTGGTTTGCAGGCTGTCCAGCAGTACATCAAAAAGAACCAGGTGAGCAGAGCCAGAGCGAGGGGTGGGTGAGGACACATTTGCGTATAAGTGATAGAAAACAGTTCAAGGTGGTAAAAACCAAAAAGGGGAATTTATTGGCTCTTGTAATTAAAAGACTTGTGGACAGCAGGTACAGATGCATCCAGGTGTTTCCACGATGTCATGAATCTCTCAGCTCCGTTGTTGGTTTGTTGGGGTTTTTTTCTGTGTTAACTTTATTCTCAGGCCAGCTCTCCTCTCCTGATGGTAAAAGACCTCCAACAGATTCAAGTTTGCATCCCACCAGTAAAACTGAAGGGAGTTTCTCTCTCTGAGTAATTTCAGCCATCGTCCTGGGAATAACTCTTATGGGCGCAACTTGAGTGGCATGTCCACCCCTGAATCAGTCATGGCGGCCTGGAATTTAGACAGCTCTGACTGGGCTGGGCTCAGGGCCCGTCCTCAGAACCTGCAGGTAGAGTCAGCTTTAACTTAGTCACCTGGGCTGAGATGGAGGCAAGGGGGTTCCCCAAAGGAAAACCAGGGTCCCATGGCTAGAAGTGAGGAGAATGGCTATTGGGCAAGGAAAAAGACAGCAACCAACAAGAGCTCAAAACGCCCACAGGGAGAAAGGGCAGAGATCATCAGCGAGCCAGTGCTGACTTCTAAGCTGAGCACTGTGGGGGGCTTCTGAGCCCCTAAAATCTCTGAATCTCTATTCCCCTCTCCGGCCTCAGTTTCCACTTCTAAATAAGCAGAGAGGTGGTCTAGAGCAGTGGGTCTCCAGTCACTTCGCAGAGGAACCTGTAGGTCAAAGTAACTCTTTCGACAAAGCCCAAAGAAAGACACACAAAAGAGATTAATAATAATAATAACACGCTGATTAAACACTTACTGTGTGCCAAGAATTGTCCTGGGGGTTATGTCAGTTATTTAATTTAATCCCCACAAGAACCCTATGAGGTAGGTATTGTCGTTACCCCCTTTTACCAAAAAAAATCTAGGTTGGGAGACCAGGGCACTGAAGGATGGTGGGGAGGAGGCTACACGGGTGGTTTAGAATGGTTCGTGTTCATGCTGATGAGTTCTTCAAGAGGCTGGACTTTGTCTTAGATTTTGTTTTTCTCTCTTGATGAAAGTACTCTTGGCTGTTGACAGTATTGGGGACAAACAGAACCGGTTTGTCATTTTCACAGTCGAGGGACCCAATCGAGTGCACTTAATGCTTAAAATTGGGGCCGCTCAGCCGTGTGTGAGAGCGCCGGATACATCGGGGCTGTTAAACGAATAATCGCAGCTCATACTGACGGAGCACCTTCTGCGTGCCCGGCCCAGTTCTGAGTGCTCCACGCTACAGCCACCCCGTAAGGTCGATCTTGGCGGGACACCATAGCCGCGTGACTCTGGCAAGCTCTTCAAGCTGTCTGAGCCTCAGCCTCCTCATGTGAAGTGAGGACGCTAATGACCTGGCTCCTGGGGTCCCCGAGTGAGGACTAGATGAGTGGCTACGTTATGCAAAGCCCTTACTTGGCAAAGTACTGGGCAGGAGGCCAGCGCTCAGTGTGGGCTGTTATAGTCATCTCTGTTCACCAGCTGAGGAAGCTGAGGCCCAAGAGAGGTGAAATAAGGTCGTCAGCAAGCACAGCGCTGGTTGAGGGAACCTTCTAGGATGATAGGAGTGTCCCATGCCCTGATCTGGGTATGCGGGTGTAGACATGTGTAAAAGTATGTCGAGCTGTACCCCTAAGATTCGAGCACTCACTATCTATAAGTTATACCCCAGCTGCCCGTGAGCAACCTGATTTTCAGGCCTGTGTTTCAACCAATAAGGGGTATCTTGTGTCACCCCGCGTCTTGGATCAGCGCGCCGTCTCTGGAGCCAGCCTCCCGTGTTCAAACCCTGTCACCCCCTTCCTAGCTGCTTGTTCTCAAGCGACGTCCTTCCAGAGGGTGCCCGTTTTCCCACCTGCAACATGGGGGTGTGGGTGAGCGAGTCACCGCAAAACGCTTCCGCGGTCCCTGGCCCGTGGTGGGCCATCTGCAGTGTTTGTCATTCTCTCCCGGGCCGTGCGGTGGCGGGGGGCGCACGCGGTCTGGCCCGGCCTGGGAGCCCCCTCCCCACCCACGCGCCCCCCTCCCGCCTCCCCAGGGCCTGCGGCGGGAGATCCAGGCGCACGGGCCGCGCCTGGAGGAGGTGCTGGAGCGCGCGGGCGCGCTGGCCTCGCTGCGCAGCCCCGACGCGGAGGCCGTGCGCCGCGGCCAGGAGCAGCTGCAGAGCGCCTGGGCCGGCCTGCGGGAGGCGGCCGAGCGGCGGCAGCAGGTGCTGGACGCCGCCTTCCAGGTGGAGCAGTACTACTTCGACGTGGCCGAGGTGGAGGCGTGGCTGGGCGAGCAGGAGCTGCTCATGATGAGTGAGGACAAGGGCAAGGTGCGCCCGGGCTGGGGGTGCGGGGGGCCTGGGGGCGCTGGAGCCCGGGGCCGGCCGCTGCCGCCTCATCGCGGGCGCCCTGTGCCCCCAGGACGAACAGAGCACCCTGCAGCTGCTCAAGAAGCACCTGCAGCTGGAGCAGGGCGTGGAGAACTACGAGGAAAGCATCGCGCAGCTGTCGCGCCAGTGCCGGGCGCTGCTGGAGATGGGGCACCCGGACAGGTGCGTGGGCGGCGGGATCCGGGCCAGTTCTTAGGGTAGAGTCCAGCAGGATCTGAAGCTTCGCTGTGGAAATTGGGACAGGGCCAGAATTGGACTTTTGGGTGGGACGGACCCTCATTGCTTCCTGCCAGAGCCCTCGGATTTTGGCAAGTGGTTGGGGCCGGAATGGAGGGGCACTGCCCAGGGATGGTTGAGAGGGTGAGGCCAGGAGCACGGGCATTTGCGTGTAGGAGTGGGGGGGCGATGTGTAGGACTCAGGAGAGAAGTAAGAGTTCAGAACAGGGGAGGACCCTCTTGCTACCCAGTTGTGGGAGGACAGAGAAGCCTGGAGCGTTGTGGCTGGGCCTGAGATCTCCGGAATGGCCCAGCGTGTGGCTTCTCTGAGGTCAGGAGTAGGGGCCACATCTGGGAGGCCTGGACCAGGGCTGAGATCTGAGAGGGAGGGCGAGCTGGCCCTCTGTCCCCCTGAGCCCAGAGAGTGGGACTGTAGGTGAGTCAGGTTGGCTGGGGACCCATGTAGGGAGTCCTGAGCCCCACCCCGGTCACTGGAGGGGCAAGTGTGGGGCCACAGATAGAAAGGCTGCGAGGAGAGAGGGCAGCGAGCTCATCAAGCTCTGAGTTTGCCCTGAGCGCTGAGATGCAAGGACCGGGTTAACTGAATCCAAGATGCAGAAAACAGAGTCCTACCCAGACGGAGTCCCAGGGGCCTCAGCCCTGCCTGAAGGTTCAGCCCTGGCCTGGGAGTGGGGTTGCGGGGGGGCGGTCACAGCTCAATCCTGGAAGTCTCACGAGGCTCCATCCCGGCCCCTTCCTGTCCCCCAACAGCGAGCAGATCAGCCGGCGGCAGTCCCAGGTGGACCGCCTGTACGTAGCCCTCAAGGAGCTGGGAGAGGAGCGCAGGGTGAGCCTGGAACAGCAGTACTGGCTGTACCAACTCAGCCGCCAGGTGGACGAGCTCGAGCACTGGATTGCCGAGAAGGAGGTGGTGGCTGGCTCCCCCGAGCTCGGCCAGGACTTCGAGCACGTCACGGTGAGCATCCTCAGTACTAGCAGTAACACCAGTGGCCCCTGTGTATGCTGCTGAGGCTCTCTGGGCCTCAGTTTCCCCGTCCATAATTTGAGGGTAATAACAGCACCCAACTCCTGGCTCTGTTGTGAGACAAAGGAATTAACATAGTGTAAAGCACTTAAGATGGTCCTCAGCACACGTGGTACCTGACACAGTGAGTGTTCATTATGATTATCATCTTATTTTTATTATTGTGGTTACTATTATTGCTGCAGACTAAAGTGTTAGATATTATTTTTTATTGCTATTGTCATTACTATTTTTGTTATTACTCTTACCTGCTGTAGGATGGTGGGTGGAGGGGGCTTGCATGTCATACAGTACCTTCGCCCATGCTGTGCCCCCTACTTCCCGGTGGCAGGTGCTGCAGGAGAAATTCTCCGAGTTCGCCAGCGAGACGGGCACGGCAGGGCGGGAGCGGCTGGCGGCCGTGAACCAGATGGTGGATGAGCTGATCGAGTGCGGCCACACGGCGGCGGCCACCATGGCCGAGTGGAAGGACGGGCTGAACGAGGCCTGGGCCGAGCTGCTCGAGCTCATGGGCACCCGGGCCCAGCTGCTGGCCGCCTCGCGGGAGCTGCACAAGTTCTTCAGCGATGCCCGCGAGCTTCAGGGACAGATCGAGGAGAAGCGCAGGCGGCTGCCCCGCCTGACCACCCCGCCTGAGCCAAGGCCCAGTGCCAGCGCCATGCAGCGGACCCTGCGCGCCTTTGAACATGACCTGCAGCTGCTCGTGTCGCAGGTGGGGCGCCGGCGGCCGGGAGGGGAGGTGGGGGGCCTGGACAGTGTGGCCAAGGAAGGCTGGGCAGCAGAGCAGGCAGAAATCAGGCTTAAGAGCAGGCAGAAATTAGACAGGGGAAAAGACAGAAAACACACCACGGCACAGGGAGAAATTAGATGATGGGGCAAGTGGAAAATGGACCAATTGTGTGGCACACAGAAAGCAGATGGGGACTGAAAAAAGTGGTGTGGTATGTTTGGTAGAAATTAGACAATATTCCCCGTGGAGACCGGGCAGGGGCTCTCCTAGAAACTGCGAAGTGCATGTTACCCAAATCCAGAGGGAGAGTCTAAAGGGAGTTGCGAGAGGGTTAAGAGAAATTTGGCTGTGGGGCAGATAGAAATTAGGCGGCAGGTCTCTGATAGGAATCCTATGATTTCCCTCAAAGGAATTTGAAGGGGTGGATGTAGTGGAAATGGCAACAGAGCTAACAGAGGTCAGGCAGGGGGCCTGACAGGAATTGGGAGGCAGATCTGAGAAATCAGATGGAAATGAAGCCGAGGGCCTAACAGAACTCGGGCAGCGGGACTGAAAGAAATGAGGCTGCAGGGCTGACGGAAGGTAGAAACTGGACAGTTATTTTCATACGAATCATACAGATGACTGTTAGAAATCAGGCGGAGAGACTGATAGTGATGAAGTGGTGGATCTGCGAGAAATCGGACGGTTGACTCGATAGAGAGTGAGCAGTGGATCCAGTAGAACTCCCCCAGCAGAACCGATAGAAATTGCGCAGGAGCCCTGAGCGGCAGTGAATAGGCGTTCTGAAAGAAATTGGGCAGTCGGTGGTGGGTCTGAAAAAAATTGAGTGAAAATGGGACCCCAAGTCTAATAGACATCAGAGTAGAGAGAGGTTTCCTGACAGATCGGTCTGAAGCAAGACTGGGGCGGGCCTGAGATGAGGTGACGGCCCAGGAGAATAGAGCTCTCAGAAGAAAGCAATCGGGCAGCGACTGAAAGGAACCTGGTAGGAGGTCTAGAAGCAGTCAGAATGCAGGTAAGTCAAAGACAATTCAGGCAGCAGGCATGAGAGAAATGTGGTAGTGGGGCCAAGGAAGTCAGAAAGTGGGCAAGTCAAAAAGAACTCAGGCTGAGCGTAGGAGGGAAACCCAGTTGTGGGATCCCAAGGGGGCGGGCTCCTGATATCTTCAGGCTCTGCACCCAGCCAGCAGGTGGCAGGAAGAGAGGGCGGGGCCTGGACCCCCTGCAGGGCTGGCGCTCCAGCTGGCATACCCCACAGGTGCGGCAGCTGCAGGAGGGGGCTGCGCAGCTGCGGACGGTGTACGCAGGGGAGCACGCGGAGGCCATCGCCAGCCGGGAGCAGGAGGTGCTGCAGGGCTGGAAGGAGCTGCTGGCCGCCTGCGAGGACGCCCGCCTGCACGTCAGCTCCACAGCCGACGCCCTGCGGTTCCACAGCCAGGCCCGCGACCTGCTCTCCTGGATGGATGGCATCGCCGGCCAGATTGGGGCAGCGGACAAGCCCAGGTGCCCCTCATCCCACCTCCGGCCTCCTGCCCGCCTCTGGGCAGCCACCCCCAGCCACCAGCAGTCCCCTTGTCATGAGAAATCCCAGTAGCCCGTCCCTGCGTGGCACTCTTTTAAATGCTTCGTGTGTATCTAGACCCCGTTGTCAGGCCCGGCACGGGGGCTCCAACCATGGGGCATCCTCCTGCCTCTGTCCTCCCCAGTTGTCCCGTGCTGCTTCTCCCCTGGGGGTGTCACAGCATGGGATGGGCTGCGGCCCGGAAGTGTGGGACCGTATCTGTGGCTTAACCTAGTGGACCTTGATTTGATGCTCATGCCACGGTTCGATGTGAGTGTCTAGCAGAAGCCTGGTCCACAGTGACCGGGAGCCAAGGCTCCTCCATCCCTCGGCCCTGGGAGGTGTTGCCTGGACCCTCTGCATCCAGCTGCAGATGAGAAAAAGAGAGCAGGAGGGTCACGGGGAACTTTCAGAGACTCACATAGCATTGTTTCTGTGACTGGGGGCCTCGGGCCTACGTTCATTTACTCAGCAAATATTTATTGAATGCCTACTGTGTGCTATATGGTGAGCAGGGCCAGCCCCTGCCCTGATGCAGCTTACATTCTGAGGGTGGAGACAGGCAACAGATAAGTAAATAAACAGACACCTAATATTATCTCACACAGTAATAGTGCTCTGAAGAAACATAAAGCAAGGTAAGGGGATGAGGCTAGCTGGCAAGGCCCCTCTGACGATGTGATGTTAGAGTGGAGACCTGAAGGAAGAGATGATGAGTTGGGTAAAGTTTTGGGGGAAGGGTTTCCAGGTGGAGGGATCAGCAAGTACAAAGGTCCTGAGGTAGGTCGTGGTTAGGCGTGTTTGAGGAAGAGCTAACCGATCATTGTGGCTGGATGGAGTGAGTGAGGCAGGGAGTGAAGAGTGGCAGGAAATGAGATTTGAGGGGCAATAGGGTGTCATGGGGAGTTTGCCTTTTCTCTGAGTGAGATGGGAGCCATGGGAGAGTATAGAGCGGAGGAGTGACGCGATATGATGGACATTTGGAAAAGATCACTCCATAAGCCTTGTGGGAAATAGAGTGTGGAGAGCAAGGTAGCAGCAATAATCAGGAGGCAGCAATAATCCAGGTGAGAGATGTTGGTGGCTTGGCCAAGTGTGGTGGTTTTAGAGATGGAGAAATTGGTTTTAGGGATTTAAAAAATCTTTCTATTATGAAAAATTTCAAATATATACAGGAGTAGCAGTAACAGTATAGTGAACCCACATATGTATAGTAAACACTTGGCTGGAGCGACTGTCAAGGTTTGGCCAATCTTGGTTCATCTATACATTCCCCCACCCCCCTCCACCCCTTGCTGAGTTATTTTAAAACAAATCTCAGGTTTCATATCATTTCACAGGGTATATTTTAAGTTATAAATGTCCAGTCATGACTGATGGATTAGCTTTGGGGCCGAGGGAAAGAAAAGTCATGGATGAAGGATGGGTGAATTTATTGAGATGGAGAATTTCCAGGGAGGGCCCGTTTGGGAGAATCAGAAAGATTGTTCCAGACATCCTAAGTCTGAGGTAGGAGTTACTACAATGTGGGGCCTTCAGAAATAAGTTTGGACACGTTAAATCTTATGAAGCTATACTTGCTGATTGGTGGAAGCTTCAGAAATTTGGAATTTGTTTTGGACCCACGACAGCTTAGAACGGCGCTGTCCAATAGTTATACAAGGCGAGCCACAAAAGTGAGCCACATATATAATTTAAGATTTTCTTGTAACCACATTAGGAAAGTAAAAAGAAGCAAGTGAAAATTAATCTTAGTAATTCATTTTATTTTACCCAGTAGACCCAAACTATTATCACTTCAATGTGTAGTCAATATTAAAATTATGGAGCCACTTTACTTTCTTTTTTAGAGTAAATCTTCAGAATGTGGTGTTTACTTTACACTTCGACACCTCTCAATTCAGACTAGCCGCATTTTAAGTTCTCAGTTGCCACCATGTCTACTGGTGTCTAGACCGTGTCTAACCTAAGGTTAGAGTCATTGGCTGGTGGAACCTTCAGAAACATAACTTTAGAAAATTAGAAAAGTTGGATCTTGAAATTCTAGGTTAGAATCCCAAAAGTGGGACATTTTAGCACGTTGGAAAAAGTTGGAATCATTGAATCAGTGAAGTACGTTGGACCCTCAGACTGGTCGTAGGAGGTGGGTGTCCTGAGATGACGCGGAAACCCTAGTTTCGTGGTTTTGGCTCATCAGGAGCTGCGTATATGGGGCGGGCCGAGGGCGGCTGCCCGTGGCTCAGATCCCCACCCGCCGCCCCTGTAGGGACGTCTCTTCGGTGGAGGTGCTCATGAACTACCACCAGGGCCTGAAGACCGAGCTGGAGGCCAGGGTGCCGGAGCTGACGGCCTGCCAGGAGCTGGGGCGCTCTCTGCTGGTCAACAAGAGCGCCATGGCTGATGAGGTGGGGAGGGGCACAAGGGGTCCTCCTCTGCCATCCGTGCCCACTGGGGCAGGAACCACCCCTGACACCTCTCCCACCCACCCACCACTCCCAGATCCAGGCACAGCTGGACAAGCTGGGAACCAGGAAGGAGGAGGTGTCGGACAAGTGGGACCGCCATTGGGAGTGGCTGCAGCAGAGTGAGTGGGGGCCCGGAGGGTGACACGGTCATGCTTTGGACACCACTCACGGGGCCCCAGCAGCAAGCGTGAAGGCCTGGGAGGGTGGACAAGGGGGCTGCCTTGCCATTGAGTCCTGGTGGCAGACACCTGAGTAGGAGGAAGCTGGTGCCCTCAGAAACAGCCACAGCCTCTCATTCCTGCAGAGCCCAGAGTGGTCAGAGCTGGGATACGGGAAGCCGAGGGGGTGGGAGGTAGGGTGGAAGGCCCGAGAACACATTCACTGCCCCTTGAAGGGCCCACAGGTGCCCCCAGCACCCTGACCCCGCACGTCTGCCCTCAGTGCTGGAGGTGCACCAGTTTGCCCAGGAGGCGGTGGTGGCCGACGCCTGGCTGACAGCCCAAGAGCCGCTGCTGCAGAGCCGCGAGCTGGGCAGCAGCGTGGACGAGGTGGAGCAGCTTATCCGGCGCCACGAGGCCTTCCGCAAAGCGGCTGCAGCCTGGGAAGAAAGGTTCAGCTCCCTGCGGCGCCTGACCACGGTCAGCACCCCAGATCCTGCTCCAACACCCCCCGCGGGGCCCGCCCCCATCCCTCCTTAGGAGATAGACACGCAGGCTTGGTGCTCAGCGCTGTGTTGAGTGAGGCCAAGACAGACTCGCACTGGGTTCCCAGTCCAGCCTGGGGAGGGGGAACAGGGGACAGACCTGTCACCAGATAGTGACAGCCCAGAGTGGTCGGGGCTAGGATGGAGGAAGCACGGGAGATGCGGGAACCCGGAAGCACTTGTCCTTCGACCTGGGGGAGTCTGGTCTGGGACTGAAGAATGAGGAGAAGAGACCATTGTAAGAAAAAGTCTTAAGGCCCCGGGTGGGGGGACATTGAGGTAGGAGGTGATGCGGCTCAGGAAGGCACCTCGAGGATCCGATGCTTCAGCCCGTTCTTAAAAGAACCCTCGATGTTTGCTGGAGAAAATAGGAATGAGGTTTCGGCAGAGAGCAAAGCATGGGCGCGGGCCTGGCCAACCTTGCTTTTTCACTAATAAAAACTAATAAACCGGGTGGTGAGGCAGACAACCCCGAGCCGTCTTCCCAGACCTCGCCCCCCCCCCCACACACCCCTACGCCCCTCCTTCTGACCCTGGCCCCTCCGTCCCCAGATAGAGAAGCTCAAGGCGGAACAGAGCAAGCAGCCGCCCACTCCGCTGCTCGGGCGCAAGTTCTTTGGGGACCCCACGGAACTGGCGGCCAAGGCGGCGCCCCTGCTGCGGCCAGGGGGCTACGAGAGGGGCTTGGAGCCCCTGGCCCGCCGGGCCTCGGACACGCTGTCGGCGGAGGTGCGGACCCGGGTGGGGTACGTGCGCCAGGAGCTCAAGCCCGAGCGCCTCCAGCCGCGCATCGACCGGCTGCCGGAGGTCCCGGGGAGGGTGGAGCCCACGGCCCCGCCGGCCGCATCGGAGGACGCGGCCGAGATCCCCGGGGCCCCCGCGGCGGCCGAGCAGGTCCGGCCACGGCCGGAGCGCCAGGAGTCAGCTGATCGCGCGGAGGAGCTGCCCCGGAGGCGGCGGCCGGAGCGGCAGGAGTCGGCTGATCAATCCGAGGAGGCGGCGCGGAGGCGGCGGCCAGAGCGGCAGGAGTCGGCGGAGCACGAGGCGGCGCACAGCCTCACCCTGGGCCGCTACGAGCAGATGGAGCGGCGGCGCGAGCGGCGCGAGCGGCGCTTGGAGCGGCAGGAGTCCAGCGAACAGGAGATGCCCGCCAGAGGAGACCTGGCCAAGGGGTGAGGCCCCGTGAGGCCGGGGAGGACGGGGAGGGGGACACGGAGAGCTCCTAGAGCCCCGCAGGCCCAGTGGAGAGAGCTTCTGGGCTCAGAACTGCCTAAAGAGGGAGATTCCGACGTGGTACCCATTTTGCAGAGATGTAAACTGAGGCTGAAAGAGGGTAGGAGGCGCGCCCTTGTCCCACAGCGGCAGAGTGCCTTCCTCCAGGTGCAGGTTCTCAGTTACTGAGTTCTGACCCCTGCATCAAATCCTCTGGGTGGCCCTGGGCAGGGATTTTGTCCTCTCTGCACTTCAGTTTCTCCACTCCACTAATGGTGGAACCATCACCTCCCTGACTAGAGATTAAGACCCTTTATCATAATCTCTCTCAACAGCCTTATAAACTGGGGGCTGTTGTAATCTCCATTTTATAGATGGGGCAACTGAGGCTCAGAGAGGGCATGCCACCCAGCTTGGATGAACCAGGACTGGAATACAGGCCTTTCAGAATCCAGAGTTAGCCAGAGTGTGTCGTGCAAACTGCATCCCCAGAAAGAGGCCTTTGGTCAAATACGTGTCAGAGACAATGACTTCTTGACCCCTTTTTAATTTCATATTTCATGAACATTTGCTGAGTGCCCACTCTGTGTGTGGTACGTGCTGGGAGAGCAGTGACCCGACCAGCCTGAGCCCTGCTTCATGGGGGCTCACAGTCCAGGGGGGAAATAGACTTGTCACCAGACAGTGATGACCCAGAACGATCAGGGCTGAGATGGGTGAAGTCCAGGGACCCTGTGAGCTCAGGGGGTGGGTGGAGAAAGGCACTGGTACTTCCAAAGGCTGGAAGGCACCCGTCTGCATTTTGCTTTATGCTGCTTAAAACTCAAAGGGGAGAGAGGTTGCGTGCTCCGTTCCACAGACGTGTCCCTGGCACCTGTGGTGTGTAAGGGACAGGCAGCTGCAGAAGTGGACAAGGGTCAGGCATACACGCTGAAGTGGAGGCTCCTCCGTCCCTCGGACAAGGTCCCCCAGTTCCACTGGGTCTTTCTGCTCCCCTCCCCACCCCCCTAGGAAGGCCACTCTGGCTGACATTGTGGAGCAGCTGCAGGAGAAAGAGGCAGGCCCAGGGCTCCCCGTTGGGGTAAGTTGAGCCTCAACGTGGGTGGGGGTGCAGGATTCCTCTCCTCAGAGCAGGAGTCAGGATCCCAGAAACACCAGTGCCTAGCCCAGCCCGCCCCATCTGAACCCTGCAGGGGACGCTCAGGGGATGGAGAGGGCCCCTGGACGCCCCCCCCCACCCCCCCGACAATCTGAAAATGTCTCTCTTAGAAAGATGAGGCCACCAACCTAAGAGACTCCTGCCCCCTCTATACACACAGACATCTGTCCTGGACTCTTGTTCCAGCCCAGTGGGGGGTCTCAAATTTCCTTACAGGCAGCCACACACACACACAGAAGGAAGCCCCAGATTCCTCCCACAGACAGCTGGGACAGCCACCTGCACCCCCACCTCCCTAGGTCTACCCCCTTCTCCCCAAGATTGAGAGGGCTTCCAACCTAGGAGTCCTGGCAGACTCACTGCCAAGACCCCCCGAGGGGCCCCTAAGCGTTGGGCCTCCCATCCTCGCCTCCAAGGCAGATGGCCCTGCAGACAGATGGTCCCCAGACGATGAGCTCCCCCAGACAGGTGGCTCCACACCCCGCTATGGACAGCAGCCCTCTCCCCCTCCCTTCACACAGCCGTCGCTGCCTCAGCCTCGAGAGCTTCCCCCCGGCCGCCTGCCCAACGGGCTTGAGCCCCCCGAGCGGACACCTCGGCCCGATCGGCCGCGGGCGCGGGACCGGCCCAAGCCCCGCCGGCGGCCGCGGCCGCGGGAGGGTGGTGAGGGCGGGGGCAGCCGGCGCTCGCGCTCCGCCCCGGCCCAGGGCGGCTCCGCCCCCGCGCCGCCGCCGCCGCCCGCTCACACGGTGCAGCACGAGGGCTTCCTGCTGCGCAAGCGCGAGCTCGACGCTAACCGCAAGTCGTCCAACCGGTGAGCGCGTGGGCGGGGCTGTGGAAGGCGGGCCCCAAGCTCAGCGTGTCCAATGAGTGGATAGGTGGGTTTGCGGCGGGGAGGTGGGGCTAAGCTTCAGGGCGTCCAACCGGTGGCGGGGGTGGGCGGGGCCTGAAGAGGGGCGGGGCTTAACTTCAAGCAATGAACAGGAGGAGCGAGACCTCTGTTTTGTGCGTCCAATGGGCGAGTGGGTGGAGCTTAGTGGGGACGGGACCTGGAGAAAATGTTCCAAACGTAAATAAATAGTGACCCAATCTCATAGCAACCAACTCAGGAGTTCAAACTGGAAGTGGGGTCCAGTCTAGAAGGTTCCAATGAGGTGGAGCCTGGAGAGGTCATCCAACCAATGACTGGGGTAGATCCACCCTCGAAGTTTCAGATTGGGGGAGGGTCTGAAAAGGGGCGGATCCGAAACTCTGAGGCCTGAGTAGGCAGGTACCTGATATAGCTTTCCAAATGGGGGCCTAACGGTGATGTGTCTGCTCTTGGAGTCCAGCTTTGGATCTGAACTTGCGAACCCTAGGCAGCCAAAGCGGACTGTGTGAACTTAACCACTGTGCCACCAGGCTGGCCGCCACCTTGTGTATTTTGCTCTCGGGAGACTTCCTCCTCTGCTGAGGTTTTGGCTGAAGGGGGAGACAGGGATTTCTTATTCCAGACAGTAGACCAATAGATCTCCCTGAAGGGGTTTACGCGGCTGGTGGAGGAGTGGCGAAGAGCGTGTCCAAGTAAAGGCTTATGGAGGAGACAGCTTAAGTCTTGCCTTCAGGAAATTCAGTGTGGGAGGGAATAAGGAAGGGCAGCTCCGGCAGGGGCCAGCCTAGGCAAAGGCCTGGTACTGAGAGGTTTAGACCTGCCCCTCAGCTCAGGAAGAGCACCCTAGGCATGTGGCCCAACCAGGGCAAAGGCCCAGCGGGAGACTTAGGAAACCCAGGCAGGGTATTAATGAAGAGGACCCAGGCGGTGCTGCGACTCTGCCTTGAGCCCCGTCTCGTCGCCCCAGGTCGTGGGTGAGCCTATACTGCGTGCTCAGCAAGGGGGAGTTGGGCTTCTACAAGGACGCCAAGGGCCCTGCATCTGGGGGCACGCACGGTGGGGAGCCACTGCTCAGCCTGCACAAAGCCACCAGCGAGGTGGCTAGTGACTACAAGAAAAAGAAGCACGTCTTCAAGCTCCAGTGAGCCCCCCAATGGGCAAGAGGGAGGGATCCAAGGCCCAACGTCCCCCTCCCAGCAATACCCTGCTCCCCTGGAAGACGGTTGGTGGACGGGTGGGCCGGGACCCTGCCCCAGATCCCCCAAGTCCTGTGTCCCCTCCTACAGGACCCAGGACGGCAGCGAGTTTTTGCTCCAAGCTAAAGATGAGGTGAGATCTAGTCCTTTATGTTGGGACCTCAGGAGCCACGGGGCTGGCTGGTTCCTGGCCCAGCGTGATGGGGCTGTGAGAGGGGAAGCACAAGCCAGAGTTACCAGGGCTGTCATGGGAAAGCCCATGGGCAGTGAGAGCCCAGAGGAAGCTCCTAACCTCATTATGGGGCTGGGGGTGGGCGGAGGAGGAGGGTCCGGAGGGCTGCTGGAGGCCCCAGGATAAAGTCCAGCCTCCTTGCTTTGGCCTCTGAGGTGAGACTGGAAGGATAAGAGGAGAGAGTTAAGCTTAAAAAAAAAAAAAAAAAGGATGAGACAGGGAGAGGGAACTGCAAGTGCAGAGAACCAGAGGTGCAGAATTGCAGAGCATCAGCCATGCTGGAGGAGCATTCAGGGAGGAAGGCTCCCAGGGGCTGGATCTCAAAGGGCGTTGTGGGCCATTTGGAAGCAGTTGGAGTTTGTCCTAAGGGTACTGGGGAGCCATGGCAGAGTTCTGAGTAAGGGAGGG
This sequence comes from Equus quagga, assembly GCF_021613505.1. Lineage (NCBI taxonomy): Eukaryota > Metazoa > Chordata > Mammalia > Perissodactyla > Equidae > Equus > Equus quagga. The sequence goes on along the minus strand of NC_060279.1, from coordinate 97,157,658 downwards.
TTACAGAGATGCATAAGAAAGATCCCTTTGGCTACCAGATGCAGGGTAGATTGGAGAGGGTGAGAATGGAGGTGGGGAGCCCAGGAGGCTGCCAGGACAGGGACCCAAATGGGAGAGCACAAGGCTGGATCAGGGCAGGCCTGTGGGGAGGGCAGGAAGAGGTGGGTGAGAGAGACAGGAATGGGAGTGGACCTTGGGACTGGGGCTAAGGTGAGAGGTCAGGGGAGGAGAAGGCATGGAGGTGGTTTGAAGAGACATTGAAAACAATTCCTTGTTATCTTATTCATCTTCACAAGAGGCTACAAAGCAGGCCTTTATTCTCTCCATGCCTCCGCTACTTATCTTTAAAATGGAGATAAAAATAGTTTTCCATCAACCCCATAGGGTTATTGTGAGAAATAAGTTGACATATGCAGAGTCCTTACAGGGCCTGGAAAATGTCAGTGCTCTCTAAGTGTCTGCTGATACTGCGAGTGTTTTATTGTTGTTTATCCCTGTAGTGGGAATTAGATATAATCCTATTGCACAGAATTAAGTGAATTAATCCACAAAAGTGCTTAGAACAGAGCCTGGCAGATAAGTGCTGTGTAACCGTTTCCATCATTGTTATCATCATCATCATCATCATCATCATTATTGTTACAATCTCATTCAATAGATGAAGAAACGGAAGTTCAGAGAGGGAAGTCTGATTTCCAGACTCATCGATTACTCCATTTCTTCTCTTCCAAATACGGACTCTGCCCTGTTTCTCTCTCCAGGAGGAGATGAACGGCTGGCTCGAGGCTGTGGCCGCCTCGGTGGGGGAACACGCCGAGATCGCCCGCTGGGGCCAGACACTGCCCACCACGTCGTCCACAGACGAGGGCAACCCCAAGCGGGAAGCGGGGGAACGCAGGGCCAGCGGGCGCCGGAAGTGACTTCCCACCCCTGGGGCCTGACACATCTCCTCGCCCCTCTTCTCTGCACTGTGGCCACAAAGACACTTTCTCTTCCGCAGGGGCTGGAGCCCCCAGTTCCACCAACACTGCGGACGCGCCATGACGGGCACTGGAAAGGAGGGGACTTCTCCTGCACCCCAAGAAGTGGTGGCGGGATTGCTGCCCCTATAGCCATATCTCGGCCCCTTCCCGCTCGCCACCCCCGCCCCCACCCCAGGTGCTGGGGCTTCATTGTTTTTATGCAATAACTGAGCTTGGGGGGGCGGGTAAGGGGCCAATTGAGCCAAGCCCCCTGCCCCGATCCCCAGATCCTGTCCCAAGAAGCTAGGGTGGTAGGGGCGAGAATTCCTGCCCCCTCTCTCCGCCCTAGGGATGGGCACGGGGGCGCTGGTGAGGTCCCCTGGACCATCCAGGGTGCTAGGGGGTGGGGAGGGGACGCGCCCTCCCCGCCTTTACCTCACTTCCAATGCTGCCTTGATCTCTGTCTGGGAAGGGGGAGTGAAGGGGCCCTAGCCCCCGCACTCCGCCGTCTCAGGGCCATGCGGTTAATTCCTGACTTAGTTTATTTTTGCAAAACGTCGACCTCCTCCTCTCCCGCCCCGCATCCGCGAAGGCTTTTAATGGGAGGGGCGTCAAAGCTCAAAACAGTCTTCCTCTCTCCTCCCCCCTCCAGCTATAAAAGCGACTTCGTGAGGGGAGGGGCGAGGGGAAGTCCTCCCCCTGCATGCTTCTGGCTGGAGCACCTCCCTGGGGAGTGGGGGACCGGGTTGCGAAGAAGCCGCTGGGGCTCGGGGGTGTGGGGCGGTGTGGCAGGCGCACACTGTATGTATCTATAATAAATCCTTTGGCTTTGACGGTCGATGCTGGTTTGTTCGCGTTTTATGGGCTGCGCCCGGGAAGATGTGGGGTGTGGGGGAGAGACGGGGGCTGCGGAGAACATTTAGATGTCCCCCTTGATGTGGATTAATTTTAGGGTCTAAATACATACCCCGACGAAGTACCTAGATGCCATTCCTAAAATGGGAACCCCATAGGGGTGGAGGAACATTTTGCTGTTTCTCGTAACCAAACTTCCCCAAAGAAGCCGCCGGGTCCGCCCCGTCCAGGACAGGAAAGGCGGGCCCCTTTAAGGAGGCGGAGAATTTAACTGAGACGGGTGAGCGCTTTGTCCAGTGGCCGCCGGCTCCGGGAGTCTCCGGCCCAATGAGCACGCGAGGGGGCGGGATCTGGGTGCGCACCCGGAAGCGGGTGCTGGCCGGCCGGCTCGCCCGGGGGCCATGGCTGCCGTGGCGCCTGCAGCCGAGGGGGTCCCAGGTCGGGGGCCTCCTGGGGAGGTGATTCATCTGAACGTGGGAGGCAAGAGGTGAGTGTAGGAGATTCCTGAGGCCCCACCGTCGGGGGCGGAGAGCAGGGTGGGAGTACCCGCCTCTCCCGGGGGGAATCCCTGTCCATCAAGGATTACTCCGCCCCTGCTGGAGGCGCGAGAGCCCGGACTAGCGTACCGGGAGGGACCCCGGTCCTGAAGTAGGGGGCGCGTTCCTCACCCTCCCTCCCTCTTCTCGCGTCCGCTCACATTCCCCGCACAGATTCAGTACCTCTCGCCAGACTCTCACCTGGATTCCAGATTCCTTCTTCTCCAGGTGAGTGTGAGAGCGAGTTTGGGGCAGGAGTTGGGGAGTGGGAGAGGAGGGTATGGGGAGATCCAGTCCCCACCCCCACCAGACCCTCCGCACACCCCGCCCCCCCAGCCCCTTACACCTGCTCTGCGTCCCCTCCTTGCAGTCTTCTGAGCGGACGCATCTCAACGCTGAAAGATGAGACCGGAGCCGTGAGTAGGGCAAGAGCTGAAACGGGGCGGCCGGTAGGTGGAGGGACAGGACCCTCCCCGCCTCAGCCCCGCTCTTTGCCCCATCCATCCTCTGCTCCCCTTACTCGCAGATCTTCATCGACAGGGACCCCACCGTCTTCGCCCCCATCCTCAACTTCCTGCGCACCAAAGAGTTGGACCCCAGGTTGGCGTGGAGGATAAAGGGGAATGCCCGACCGTCTTCACCCCCTGAGAAGTCTCATCTTCCCCCCAGAATGTTCACTTAAGCTCCTTGATCATATTTAAATTGTGTCCTTAGAATCGTCCCCAAACACACGCACGTTTTCACCGCCCATGTCATCGCTCCTTAGAATCTTGATCCCGTCAAAATTTGCTACCTGTGGGGATTCTCTGTCCAGCTTCGAGAACTTTCCCCTCAGAACTCTCTGCCCACACCCACCCCCCAGACCCTGACCCCTAGTCAATTCTACTACCCAGGGGTGTCCACGGTTCCAGCCTCCTCCACGAAGCTCAGTTCTATGGGCTCACTCCTCTGGGTAAGCAGGGCCCCATTAGCATCCGCATTGCATAGAAATCCAGCTCGCTAGTGATCCTCCCTCTTGCCCCTCTTTCCTGAAAGAAGGTGGGGTTAGAGCTGAGAGCACTGGATGTGGTCCTGGGTCTCAGGGGAGTGGTGGTCCTATTTTGTGGAGAAAGAGAGGGGGGAGGGGAAAAGGGATCTGCTTCAGTACCCGCCAAGTCCCAGCCTTCGAGTCCTTCCGCCTCAGTTCGCCGTCTACAGCTGCGGGAGGAGTTGGATCGATCTTCTTGCGGAAATGTCCTCTTCAACGGTTACCTGCCTCCTCCAGGTGGGCACTATTAAGGGATGAAGGGAGGTGGAGCAAAGACTACATTTCCCATAAGGCTGCAGCCCTTGGATGCCTGTGCTGTGAACCCTGAGATGCCATGGGAGTTGTAGTTCTATATCATGCTTGGATTGATGCGTGGAAAGGAAGTAGGAAACAGCATTTCCAATGAGGCAATGGGCCAGCTAGCCTCCTTAAGGCTCAGAAGCGTGCCCTAGAGCTTGTGGGAGTTGTAGTCCAGGTTTGATTTCCTTGTGGGGAAGCTTAGGAAGATATGGGATCCACTGCATGGAGGGGAGACATATTAGAGGAGAGTTATTGACCATAATCTCCATGAGACCTTGGGGCAGCCAGCCCACTGGCCACGGATGATATGCCCCAGTGGCTATTGGGAATTGTAGTCCACTAGGCTTTGCTGATTGGTAGAAAGGACAGAGTGGGGAAATTCAGTTTGTGGCTTTATGTCTCTAACCTCAACTACCTTCATGAAGTTTGCCAAATATGAAGACATATGCTGTTGTTTCCTAAACTTAGTTTTGCCCTGATTTTTTAAAAGAAATCGTTTTAAATACAAGCTTTATATCAATACCTTTATTCCATGAGTAAGTAAACGTGAAATTAAAACCCAAACATCAGTGTTATTAAACTCTGGCTGGATGCTGTTGCCTGCCAAGGCGACAGGCATCATCTCTTAAAAGGGAAGATTGGGGCCGGCCCCGTGGCCAAGTGGTTCAGTTTGCGCACTCTGCTTCCGCAGCCCAGGGTTTCACTGGTTTGGATCCTGGGCGCGGACATGGCACCACTTGTCGGGTCATGTTGCAGCCGCGTCCACATAACACAAGCAGAGGCACTCACAATTAGAATATAGAGCTGTGTCCTGGGGGGGCTTTCAGGAGAAGAAGAAAAAAAAAGAAAAAAAGGAAGATTGGCAACAGATGTTAGCTCAGGTGCCAATTTTGAAAACAACAAAAAAGGGGAAGATTAGCAAATATTGAAGAGGTATCACTATTATGGAAACTGATTCTTCCTTTGTGATGGGCTCAAAGGGAACTGAAAAGGGAGTAACTCGCTGTGTGATTCAATGTCATTGAATGCCGTGTCCCCCCCGCACCACCTAAAATCTTTTCCCCAGGAGACTACGCTTCACACATGGGGAAGTCAGTACCTGGCATATTTTTAAGTGCTTGCTACATGGCAATTATCACATTTATTGTCACTCCGCCCCTTCTCCCTGCCGCAGTGTTCCCGGTGAAGCGGCGAAACCGGCACAGCATGGTGGGGCCCCAGCAGGCGGGGGGACGCCCGGCCCCCGTTCGACGGAGCAACACGATGCCCCCCAACCTGGGCAACGCGGGGCTGCTGGGCCGAATGCTGGATGAGAAAGCCCCTCCGTCCCCATCAGGTATGTGTCTGTCTCCTGGGAGGCTGGGGGGCCAGGGGGACCCCTGTGACTCTGCCCTGAGCCCTGCTCTGCCCCCCCTAGGACTACCAGAGGAGCCGGGGATGGTGCGGCTGGTGTGTGGACACCACAACTGGATCGCTGTGGCCTATACCCAGTTTCTTGTCTGCTATAGGTGCTTGGGGAGGGTGCCCGTGGGAGGCCGTGGGCCCTGCTGTTGGGAAGAGCTTGGGCTGAGGGCTCACGATGTGCCCCCATCCTCCAGGCTGAAGGAGGCCTCTGGCTGGCAGCTGGTGTTTTCCAGCCCCCGCCTGGACTGGCCCATTGAACGACTGGCGCTCACAGCCCGGGTGCTCGGTGGGGCATTGGGTGAACATGACAAGATGGTGGCAGCGGCCACAGGCAACGAGATCCTGCTGTGGGCTCTGCAGGCAGAAGGTGGTGGCTCCGAGATAGGTATGGCCCAAGGCTTTTTCCAGAACCCTCTGCCCTTGAGAATTCTCCCCCAACATGTGAGCTGTGAAAACTCTCTACCCCATTCGCATTCTGTGGCCTGTTCAAATAACCCACCCTGTATGATTCTCAGGCCCATAAGAACTCTTTATGTTTTTAGAATTCCCCGCCCCTTTAGAATTCCACATCCTGTTAGAATTCCTTGGCCTAGTAGAAAAATGCCCCCACATACAATTCTCTCCTCCGTCAGAATTCACTGCCCTGTTGGATCTCTTTGCTTTGTGAGAGTTCTCCGTGCCAGGGGAGTCCCAGAGCCTGCTAGAATCTGTGTCCCCATTAGAAATCTCTGACTTTTAGACTAATCTGTGCCCTGACAAATCTCCATCCTCATAAGAATCCTCTGCCACCGGTGGTCATTTGCCACATTGAACATCTCAGCCGGGTTAGAGTCCCACACCCCGTCAGCGCTCTGGCCCCTTGTAAACTCTGCCGTTCCTGCTGGAATCCTCTATCCTATGAAGACTCCATGGCCCACTGAATCCTCCCGCCCTTCGAGTTCTTCCCACCACCCTCTTTCCCCCTGTGAGGCGGGGTCCTGGCTGAGCGCTCCTTGCCCCCTGCAGGGGTCTTCCATCTGGGGGTGACCGTGGAGGCCTTATTCTTCGTTGGGAACCAGCTCATCGCCACAAGCCACACGGGGCGCATCGGGGTTTGGAATGCCGTCACCAAGCACTGGCAGGTCAGAGTGCTGGCCAGCCTGGCTGCCCCTGTCCCAGGTGTCCAGACTGTGCAGACGCAGGGAGGGTCTCCTTTCTGCCCCGCTCCACCTGGAGAGAGCCAGAGAACCCAGCAGTGGGCAGATCCTGGGGGGCGGGGGTGTTATAAAGGCCTGGGGAGCATCAGGGGAGAGGGGCTGCTGAGCTGACATGAAGGATGGGTGGGTTTGGAAAGGAGGAGAGAGGATTCTCCAGGCACTGGATGGGGAAGCAGGTGAGGGGAGAGGGTGAGGAGACAGAAACCCAGGGATGGATGTGCAAATATCTGTCATTCTCTCTGCACCCACCCCAAGCCATGTCCAAAGTGTAAAAAAAATACACATCATGTTTTCTCCTGCTAAAGTGTGAATGTGGGGGAGAGAGAGACAGACCAGCTGAGAAAGAGAGAAAGAAACAGATAAATAGAAGCAGAGGAAGAGGCGACAGAGAGAAGGGTGGACAGAGAGAAATCAGGACTGAATGACTGTGGTAGATGAAGGGGCGCAGAGAGACAGACGGAGATGCGTAGAGAAATGTCAGAAATAGAGTCAAGGGGAGGCTGAGCCAGAAACACCGACAGAGAGACAGTCAGAGACAGACAGACACGGATGGAGATAGGCCTGGGCTGGGCGAGGCTGGAGGGAAGGGGGCCTAGAAACCCCAGGAGGGTTCTGGAGCTGGGCAGAGAGGGCATGCCGGGAGGGGCCCCTGTGGAGGCCGAGGCAGGGGGACCTCCAGGGCCACAGGCTGTCCTGCCTGCCCCCAGGTCCAGGAGGTGCAGCCCATCACCAGTTATGACGCGGCCGGCTCCTTCCTCCTCCTGGGTTGCAACAATGGCTCCATCTACTACGTGGGTGAGCAGCAGACGGCGCCCCCAGTGCCTGGGCCCCTCCTCAGGAAGCGGGCGAGGAGGGGAAAGGCTGGGACCTTGAACAACCCCGCTCTACCCTCCCTGCACCCCAGATGTGCAGAAGTTCCCCCTGCGCATGAAGGACAATGACCTCCTTGTCTGTGAGCTCTACCGGGACCCGGCAGAGGATGGGGTCACAGCCCTGAGCGTCTACCTCACCCCCAAGACCAGTAAGCTATGACCCAGCTCCCCGCTCTGCCATCAGCAGCCAGCCCCAGCCCGCAGCTGTGTCCCCCCTGCGTGGGTAGCATGACCCAGTGAGATTTATTGGGCGGAGGACAGATTAACTCTCATTTAGTCGTTCAACAAATACTGAGCACTGCTTGTATTTTAGCACTGTTCTAGGTGCTGGATGGTGATGGGTCTCTCCACCGGGGGCAAAATTGGCTGCTAGTCCTTCATCTTTGTGTTTCTTTCCCATGTCTGCAGTTAGGGCATGATGCTTGCGTGCTCCTAACACAAAGAGGCTGCATGTTTTACAGTGGCCGGAGTTGAGTTCCCTCACTTGGGACAAATGTTTGGTTTTGTTTTCTTGACCACAAAGGCAAAAAAAAGAGTTAATTTTTGTTTGTTTGTTTGTTTTTATTGCAGTATAGTTCCTGTTCCTTAAAATTCACAATTCAGTGATTTTTAGTAGATTCACAAGGTTATACAACCATTGTCACTGTCTAGTTCCAGAACATGTTTACCACCCCAAAAAGGAACCCCATCCTCATTAGTAGTCACACCCCATTCCTTCCCCATGACAGCCTCTGGAAACCACTAATCTACTTTCTGTCCCTATAGATTTGCCTTTTCTAGACGTTTCATGTAAATGGAATCATACAGTATTGGCCTGCTGTGCCTGGCTTTTTTCTCTTAGCATAAGGGTCCATTTTTTTCATGGTTAGTGCTTTTTGGATCTTGTGATATCTTTGCCTACCCCCAGGTTGCAAAGATTTTCCCCTTTGTTTGCTTCTAGAAGCTTATAGTTTAGTTTTAGCTCTTGCATGTTGATTTCTGTTCATTTCAAATGAACTTCTGTGTACGGTGTGAGGTCGGGGTCACAGCACACTTGTTTCCGGCAGGAGTCAGTGATTACTACACCTAAGTGCTCAGCGTGTCGTTGCATCAGCCCCTTTCTTATTCCAGCTATTTAGTCCTGCCCTCCCCTGCCCCTCCTGCCACCTGCCACTGCTGTGTCATGTTCAGTGTGTGTCTCTTCATTTGTGTGTGTCCTTACAGAATGGGGGTGGTAGACAGGTTTTTGAATTTGCATAAATGGCCTTGGATGTCCATCCCAGTTGTCCCTTCCTGTTGTCTGCCTGCCCCGGGTTTAATACCCATCCGTGTTGCTCTGCACAACCCTGATCCATTGCTGGCAACTGCTGCACAAATGTTACAACACATTTTCTACCCGCATTCTTTATGATGGTCTGTTAAGTTTCTGACAGCTACGAAGTAACTTTTCCCCTGTGGAAAGTTGGCCTGAGCTAGGAGTCCCTCAGACACATGGGGTTGTGTTTTCTTGTCTTACTGGCTGTCTGTTTATATGTCTCTATTTTTTTTTTGTCTCTCTAATTCCCTCTGTCTCTATGTCTGTGTGTCTCTGTCTCTATAACCCTCCCTGTGACTCAGTTTCTTGGCTGGCAGTGTGTGTCTGTTTCTCTATTTTTCTCTCGTCTCTCTCTCTCTCTCTTTTTTTTTTTTTTTTGCTGAGGAAGATTAGCCCTGAGCTAACATCTGTGCTAATCTTCCTCCACTTTATATGTGGGATGCCTCCACAGCATGGCTGACGAGTGGTGTATGTCTGAACCTGCGAATCCAGGCCACTGAAGCGGAGCACGCGAACTTAACCACTGTGCCACGGAGCCGCCCCATCTCTCTTCCCTCTCTTGTTAGCTCTGTCTCTGTCTGAATTTCTGTCTCTAGTTCTCTATCTCTCTGATCTGTCCCTTTGTCTCCCCCATCTGACCACCTTATCTCCCTCTCTGACTCTATGTCTGGTCTTTGTCTGTCTCTTTCTCTCTGCCTGAGTTTTGATCTCTGTGACCCTGTCCCTGTCTTCATCCTCGGCCCCTCCCCAGGTGACAGTGGGAACTGGATTGAGATCGCCTACGGCACCAGCTCAGGGGGCGTGCGGGTCATTGTGCAGCACCCTGAGACGGTGGGCTCGGGGCCTCAGCTATTCCAGACCTTCACCGTGCACCGCAGCCCCGTCACCAAGATCATGCTCTCGGAGAAGCACCTCATCTCAGGTGGGCCTCGCCAGCTTCTCCGGGGGCCTGACTCCCTGCAGGAGGGGTGGCTCAGGTCAGAGCACGAGACCAGGTGGATGAGGGTTTCCGCTGAGGAGGGGCATTGTATAGGGAGAGGCCCCTAGAGAAGGGGACCAGTTTAGGGAAGAGTGAATTTGCGGGGGAGAAGCAGAATTCATCAATTCAACAAGCATTTATTGAGCACCTGCTGTATGCTAGGCAAAGGGGATACAGTGGTTAACAAGACAGGCCAGGTCCCTACCCCTGTGGAGCTGACATTCTAGTGGGGCCAGCAGACACTAAATAAATAAAAATACAAGTCAGAATCAGGCAGTGATGAGGGCTGTGAAGGAAACACAGCTGTGTGGGTGGCCAGAGCCTGTCGGGGTCGCTGAGAGGGAGTGGTTCTGGGACAGGCTTTCTGAGGAAGGAGCTTTGAGCAGAATGAGGGAATGAGCAGTGCCGATTGGTGGGGACAAGTGTTCCAGGTGGAGGGAACGGACGTTGCAAAAGCTCTGAGGTGGGAGGATGTTTGACGTGTCTGAGGAAGAGCAGGGGGCCCCCTGGGCCCGGAGTGGAGTGGGCGACGGAGAGGGGTGGGAGGTGACAGGGGCAAGTCGGCGGGGCCTTGAAAGCCATGGAGAAGACTATCCTTGACCCTGGCTGAGATGGAGCCACAAGAGGGCTCTGAGCAGAGAAGGGACATGACCTGAGGCAGGTGTTCACAGGCCCCCTCAGGCTGCGTGTCGGGACAGACTGTGGGGGCAGGACAGGAGTAGGGACACCAGGGAGGAGATGAGAGGGACAGGAGCAGGTGGGGGCAGTGGGCGGGGCAAGGTGAGGTCAGGCTCTGGAATAATTTTGGAGGATTTTTGACCTTTGGAGTTCTGAGAAAGAGAGAATTCTCTGGGCGGAGGGATTCAGAGGGGCCTGGATCCTGCCGCCCTCGAAAGGGCGTCGTCCCGGGGCTCGGGAAGGTCAGGCAGTAGTGATGCCCGGCTGGGCTGACCTGCCACTGTCCCCGCGCTCCTCAGTCTGTGCCGACAACAACCACGTGCGGACGTGGTCTGTGACTCGCTTCCGCGGCATGATTTCCACCCAGCCCGGCTCCACCCCACTCGCTTCCTTCAAGATCCTGGCGCTGGAGTCGGCTGATGGGCATGGCGGCTGCAGTGCTGGCAACGACATCGGTGCCTCCTGGCCCCCTGCCCCCCACTCCCCGGGCCCTGCCTGCCCCCCATTGGCCTCCATTGACCCCTTACCTGACCCCTGTACCTGTCCTGAACTGCCCAGCTGACCTGGTTGACCTCCACTGACCGCCACCTGACCCCTGTTGACCTCCCTTTACTCCCATTGATTCCTGCTGACCGCCACCTGACCCAAGACCCCCTTCCAAGCCACTGCCCCCTTCCCTGATGTGGCCGAACTCTACTGACTGTTGCTGACCCCCCAGCCCTCTCTGACCCGCCCAGCTCCAGCAGCCCGGGGATGCAGTCCTAGTCCTGGCAGGGGGGCTGCTCAGTGGGGAAGGGGGCAGGGCCTTGGGGCTGGGGGCCCTGGGGACCCGGCCGGCCCTGACCCCCACCCTTGCCTGGCCCAGGCCCGTACGGCGAGCGGGACGACCAGCAGGTGTTCATTCAGAAGGTGGTGCCAAGCGCCAGCCAGCTCTTCGTGCGCCTTTCATCCACTGGGCAGCGGTGAGGAGTGGCTTTTCGAATGGGGAGGGTGGTCAGAGGAGAAGGCAAGATGCCAGCTGGGTTACGGTGGCCAGACGGGGGTCCCAGCCCCAGAGCACGGATGGAGCAAAGCCTGGGACGGGGCAGGAGCTTGGTCCTAGGTCTGGGGCTGCCGGAATCAAAGATGTAACCTGTGTGGGTGGGAGTGGAGCTGGAGAAACCCCGGGTGCCCGTACTGGACCTCAAACAGAGGTCGCCCTGTGTGGTCGCGGGGGATGAGGCCCAGGCAGAGGGGTCAGGGGTGGATTGGGGCCAGGCAGAAGGGTCAGGGCGGGATGGAGGGGGGCCAGGCAGGGGAGTCAGTACGGCATGAAGGGGCCCAGGGAGCTGTAGGATCCCAAAGGAGTTGCTTGCTTTAGCCTGGGAAGGGAGCCTGGAAAGATTTTCTTGAAGAGGAGACTGAGCAGAGACCCCGAGGACAACTGGAGTGAACAGAAGAAAGAAGGGAGGGGAAAGGGTGTGCCAGGCTGAAGGGACAGCCATGCACGGGCTGGAGCGGCCCAGTAGGGTAACCAGTGATGTGCACGTGGTGTCTGGGGCCTGGAGCACAGAATTGGAGGTGAGGAATGAGGCTGCAGAGGGCAGGGCAATCGTATGGAAGAGCCGAGAATGTCCTGAGGGTACTGGGGAGCCCTGGCTGCTGTGAGGGGGATGGACTGGAGGATGGAGAGGAGGCCACGAGCCCAGGGAGGAGGCTCAGAGCTTGAGCAGAGCCAGACGGGGAGGGGAGGGGGCCAAGTGGACCGGCCACGAGAAGGATAAGAGGCGAGGGCGGCGCCGAGGCCGGGACCCAGGCCTTCCCTGAGCCAGGAACAGGGGGGAGCAGCCAATCTGGGGGGAATCCCATTTGGGACACAGGGTGAGTGTGTGGGCGGGTGGGGGACATCCAGGAGGCTGCGCATGCCCAGGGCTGGAACCCAAGAGAGGAAGTTGGGGAAGGATGAAGAAGCTCGGGGTGGTCATTGAGAGGCAGGACCTGAAGCCGTAATGGTGGGGACTGTGGCCTGGGGAGCGGGTAAGGATGAGAAGAGGGGCCAGGGCAGGCCCTGGTGTGGCCGGGATGACCCCTCCTCGCCTCCCTCTCAGGGTGTGCTCGGTGCGCTCGGTGGACGGCTCGCCCACCACCGCCTTCACGGTGCTCGAGTGCGAGGGCTCCCGGCGGCTTGGCTCGCGGCCACGGCGCTACCTGCTCACCGGCCAGGCCAATGGCAGCCTGGCCATGTGGGACCTGACCACCGCCATGGACGGCCTCGGCCAGGCCCCTGGTACTCCTGCCCTGCCTCCATCCCGTCCCAAGCCCCCCACACTCACCCTGAATCCTTCTCCACCACCTCCATTGTGATCTCTCCTCCCAGGCTTTGCCCTCTGACCCCTTTCTCTGCCCTCCAACCCCTCAGGGCCCTGGCTTTTCAACCCCCTCTTAGCTTCTGACCCCTGTCCCTTGACCTCTACATCTTTTTTCCTAGCCTGACCTCAATCCTTGCACATGACCTTTGTTCCTTGACTTGTGACCCTTGTCTTGCCCCCGACCCTGCTTCCTTGCCCCCAGCAGGTGGCCTAACAGAGGAAGAGCTGATGGAACAGCTGGAGCAGTGCGAGCTAGCCCCGCTGGCTTCCTCACGGGGCTCTCTCCCCAGCCCCTCACCCCGTACCTCGCTCACCAGGTAGGCATGACCCCACTTCCCCTTCTGTGCCCTGGGGGGTGGCGAGAACATGGTGGCCATGGGGCCTCAGCTGCCCCACGATGACCTGCCCTGACCCTCATCACCCCCTCAGCCTCCACTCAGCCTCCAGCAACACCTCCCTGTCTGGCCGCCGGGGGAGCCCGAGCCCCCCGCAGGCTGAGGCCCGGCGCCGGGGCGGAGGCAGCTTCGTGGAGCGCTGCCAGGAACTGGTGCGGAGTGGGCCGGAGCCCCGGCGGCCCCCTACCCCAGCCCCTCGGCCCTCCGCCGGTCTCGGGGCTCCCCTCACCCCCCCCAAGGTGAAGCTCAATGAAACTTCCTTCTGAACACAGCTGCCATGGTGCCTTCAGTTACCCAGGTCCTGGGGGACTCAGGTGCCTCCCGCTTCCTGTCAGAGCCCTGGGTTCAGGGCCAGGGCCTCCTTGGAGTGGTCACTGTTACTAGGCCCCCACTATCCCCCTTTTCTGGAGCCAAAGTCACCCTCCTCTAATAAAGTTCTCACTGCCAACACCTTGCTTACATTCTTAAAGAGTTTTGAGACTCCTAGGGAAAGAGTGAGAGAGGTGGGGGCCCCAACCAGGTCCCTGGCTGTGGATTCAGGAACATCTGTCTCTTCAGGTTTAAGCAAAGAAGGGGAATGTATGGTTTACACTTTGGCTTCAGGCATGGCTGGATCCAGGGGTTCAAACACATCCAGAATACCTTTCCATCCTTTGGCTTTGCTTTCTTCTGGGATGCATCATTCTCAGTCAGGTTTTCCCCTCTCTGTGCCAAGATGATTCTAGGTAGCTCCTTAGCAACATTTTTCTCTCGAGCAGCAGCAAAAATTGCAACACTGATTCTCATTGGCTTGAGTTGAGTCAGATGGCCATCCTTGAACCAATCACTATGGCCAGGGTGATGGAAGCCTTCCATTGTCCCAGGGATCATGTGCCCGCACAAGCCAGGTGGTGGGGTCAGCCCCATGTTGACAGAGTGCAGGAGGAGTTCCTGAAAGGTGAATTGGGGTACTGTTACCCAAGGTGGGATGAATGGCTAGTGGTTGGCAGAAACACCGCTGTCGGCCATGTGATTGCCACATCTTTAAATTTTGTACCCGAAACCTCACCACGGCAAACACCTTGCCCACATCCCTGGCTGCCCGGGCTTTCACCCCTTTCTTGCCCACACCAGAGAGGGCATGTGGGACAGGTTGAACCTGCCCCAGCCTGACATCTTTGGGATTTTTCCCCAAATAATACTTATTACTATGGGGTCTCCCCAGAGGCATTTTCAGCCTCTTTTCCTTGGGCCAATGAAGAGAGAAAGTAGGCCAGACTAAGAACACTGGATTTTAGAGTATGCTACTTCTAGAATTCCAGAGTTTCTGGAATGCCAGAGCTTCTGAAACATGGTGGAGCAGGGTCTAGAATGTTAGGGAATCTAGAACACAGGCATATTCTAGAGTGCTAGTGGATGAGCAATATTAAGGTTCTCTCCTGCATATCAGAGAATCCAGACTGTAGACATTTCTGACAAAAGGACCTGGAAAGTCAGTGATTCTGGAATAGGGGAGGGGTCTAGAATACCTATGAATCTACCCCAGTAGGAATATTTTGCATGCCAGAGATTCTGGAATGCTGAGAATTATAGGACACAGAAAGGAATCTGGGTTACTAGGAAATCTAGAGCATAGGAGTATTCTGGAATGTCAGCCCTTCCAGGTCGTTAGAGGGCTTGTTTGCATCCCAAGAAATTCATAATGCCTGGGGTTCTGGAATGCCAGAGAATCTAGACATGAATGGGAGGCCTAAAAGGTGGGTGATTCTCAAACATGAGTGTTCTGGAATGCCTGTGAACCTCAAACTCTGGAAATGTTTTTACATGCCAGGGCATTCGGAACACTGAAGGGATGTTTGAGCATTGGGGAGACTAGAACGTAGGAGAGGGTCGGGATGTCAGGTAATCTAGAATATGGGGGTGTTTTGTAATGCTCACAGGTCTAGAATATTGCGAGTTTTTTCCATGCCAGGGAATCCAGAACATTTGTGTTTCTGGAATGCTACTGATTGCAGAACAGAGAGAATGTCGGAAAATCTAGAACACTGAAGAGATTTGTTTGTTTGTTAATACCAGACATAAAACCCTCGCATAAAACAATGGGAGGAAGCTTCTGGAATGCCACAGCTCTAGAACTCTGAGGGATTCTGAAGGGTTGAGATCAGATCAGGATCCAAGGGGTGACGTAGAAACGACCCTGGGAGGTAGTGGCATTGATAGGGAGGGATTGGGAGCTGGGGACTCCAAATTCTGAGGGGGAGGGGAAGCCAACGCCA
Organism: Equus quagga; assembly: GCF_021613505.1. Lineage (NCBI taxonomy): Eukaryota > Metazoa > Chordata > Mammalia > Perissodactyla > Equidae > Equus > Equus quagga. Next base: position 97,142,557 of record NC_060279.1, on the reverse strand, counting down.
TCCCCGGAAGTTGCAGTGGTGAGCCAGAGGCTGTTGCCTAGCAACGAGCATTGAAGATGCCCTGGATCCCAGGCAGAAGGGAGAAATTTCGGCAGCGCCCCCAGCAAATTCTCCAGCCACAGGGTAGGAGGGGGAGAAGGGGGGCAACCGGGGCAGGGACATGCTGTCCCGCAAGGCCATGTTAGCAGGGATGGCGGCGACTACACAAAGGCAGGGCCACGGAGCACATTCTGTGCGCAGAGCCAGGCACTCCATCATCACGCTGGGACAGCCCACGAATGCCCGTGAGTGAGGTCTGAGTGCCGTCGTTACTGCTCCAAGGGGCTGTGTTCCTGGACAGTGGGTAAGCCCAGATTTCTGGGTGTCAGTGTGGAATGGAGGCGTGGATTGCTGTAGGTGGCAGTAACGGTGTGAGTGTGGCTGTGTGAGTCAGCCCGAGTGCCTCATTGTAACGGGGGAGGATGAAGGGGTCTCCCATCCGTCCTGCAAACCCTCCATTGGAAGAAGGAGCGGCAGTGGGCGATGAGGACGCTGGATCAGCTGCTGTTGTTAGCCCGGAGTGGGCCCTATGGTCAGGGCGTGTGGCCTAGTACCCTGTGTGGGCGGAGCCTGGGATCCACTGGGGGCGGGGCTCACGCTACAGAACTGGAAACCGTAAGAATCAAACTGTCAGGAACCCCTGGAGGCGGGGCAAATACAAAAGGGGTGGTGCTTGGGACCCTAAGCTTAGGGCCGCTCCCCAGTTCTCTCTGGGAAGGGGTGTGGCCTGAAACTTAACGGGAGAAGGGGGCGACTGGGGGCAGGGTCTGAAGCTCTGGGGGCAGTGCCTTTCGGAGAAGAGAGGCGGAGGTTTGTAATTCCGAGGAAAGAGAGTGGGGCCTTGAATTTATAATGAAGGGAAGCGGCTGGGCTTGAGACCCCCTGCGTTGGGAGGCTGTGAGCAGGGCTTAGATCCTGGAACCCGCTAAAGGGGGTGCAGGTGGGGCCCAAGGCCCCCTGTGGCTTGCGAAGGGAAAGGACTGGAATTTTCTAAGGAGAGTCTGCAGTTCTAGGAGTGGGAGGGGTGCTCTTGGGAGCCTTTAAAGATTCAGACAGGGAAGGGGGTCTGGTACCCTCGAGAGGCGGCCCGGGGAGAGGGGTGGAAGGTGGAGAGCAGAGCCGGGAGCCCTCTGGGAGCTGAGTCTGTGGGTCGGGGGCGGAGCCTGGGTCCTCTGAGGGGCAGAGACTCTAGCCTTCTAAGGAACAAGCTCTTGATTGTTGAGCCTGGAACCCCTGAAGCACAGGGCCTTGAGAAGCGGCAAATCCTTTGGGAAGGTCCAGAGGGGCCCTGGGACCCTCAGAAGGGCCAGACCTGGGGCCTAGTGCAGGGTTAGCGCTCCGTCCCCAGAATCCTGAGTCTCTCACGTGAGAAGTGGGCACCTGTGGGGGCTTCCAGCATCCCCACTAGTCAGGGAGCAAATTCTGATGGAATTCTTCCACAACTGCGAGCCGAGGGATGAGGCTGCGAGTGGAAGTCTATCTTAGGGGACACTGCCCACTGCCTGCACATCACTCCCCGTCGTGGGAGGGGTCCCAGACCCTCAACACATGGGCTTCTCCTTCACCAGAGGGGTCCCCGAGTTGGTACCCGACTTCCCATTCCCCCCCAATGGCACTGAGAACTCTCGGCCCCTGCGCCCCCCGCCCGGCACCTGTCCCTCTAGCCCCTCCCCTGCCGCCTCCCGATTGGCCGCGCGGGCAGCGCCCCCTGGCGGCAGCGGGCTCTGATTGGCGGGAAGTTCGCAGCCCGCGGCTGGGACGCTGGAGAAAATGAGTCGGCCTCTGGCGGGGGCGGGGGGCGGGGCTGCGCTGAGCTGGACCCGCTGGACAGACGGCCCGCCTGGAGCCGGACTCCACGCCGGACACGATGCTGCGGCCTGGTCCTCGCGGCCGCCGCCCCCTCCTGCTGGTGCTGCTGCTGCCGCTCCTCGCAGCCGCCGCCACCGCCGCCTCTGCCGCCAGCCCCGGCTCCAGCCAGGCCGTCGAGGTGATGACCCCGGGCCGCCGGGCCGGGTAAGCCCCGCTGCGGCCCCCTTTTTTGTGCTCCCTCCACCCAATGAGGCTGGTGATCCGGGAGGACCAGGACTTTCAGATTTAGGGGAATACGAACCCACTGCTTAGGGGTGGGGATGAAAGAGCCAGAGCCCTTGGATTTATTGGGGCCCTCTATTTTGTGGGGCTTAGAATCCGGGGAGCACTGAGATTCTGAGGGGAGGGGTTCCCCTCCGGTGTGGTAGAGATGGATACGGCTCCAGGGAATTTTAAGGTTTATTCGGAGAAAGGTATCAGTTTATATGGGGTTAGGGCTTTGAGTTCTCCCAGGATGACAGATGAGTGGTGCCCTCGAGCTGGGATGGGGTTCCGCAAACTTCTCGGGTTCATAAGGAGGAAGAGTATGGGGGGTTACGAAGGGACTTCATAGAGGAGTTGAGATGTCCTGGTTTTCAAGGGTTTGGGGGGCTAGGTTAATTAAGAGGGACCCTTGGATTTTCCTAATTCATTAGGAAGAAGTGAACTTTGGGGTTGATGGCCGAGGGGCTTGTGGGGAATTGTGCAGGGCGGGGGGGTGTCCAGATTTCATGATGTTTGGGATGCTCTAGTTTCCTAGAATTAGAGAACTCCAGGCTTGAATGAGGTACCAGTGATTTCCCGGCGAGAGATCCAGAATTTCCTATAGATTTGGGGGTTACAGCCATCCTTCCTGTCTGCGGGTGACGAGATCGAAGGGAACAATCTGCCCAGCACCCCCACCCCCCGCCCAGCGGCCCAGCGGCCCAGCGCTCCGTTACAAAGGCCCCGGGCTCAGCTCCCGCCTCGGTCTCTGCGAATGCGTTTAGTAACCCGAGCCGGGCCGGGGGCGGGGCCGGGAAGGGGTTAACCTGGAGAAAAGGAGGGAGGGATGACGGCGAAATCGGGGTCCCGGAGGCTCCTCGCGGGCACCCTCTTCCCCCACTGGGCCCCACCCGTCTGGAAAGAGTCCATGCGCCCGACGTCCCTTCTCAGCATCCCCCCACTGCCCTTCTCTCGGGGCCTGCGCGCGCAAGCCCTCATCCCTCGTCCCCCTTAGCCTGGGGATAATGGATTTGTCTGGGGGGCCCCTTGGTTGCGACGCACTTGCGCCGGAGCTGAGGGCTCCGCTACTCAGAGTCTGAGATCCTCTGGGCGCGGAGATTTCTCCAAAAACGACTCCTTCCTCTTAGTCAGGTGGGAAACTGAGGCCCAAGGAGCGGGAGACGCTGGCTCCAGGACACACAGCGTGGAAGGGCAGGAACGGGCTTCCCACTTTCGGGACTCCCAGTCCTGGGCCGTGGCTCCTTCTGTATCCCGCTCCACCTCAGCACCCTGCTGGACCCACCGTCAAAGGAGGACCTCCCTCCCCAACGGCTGAGGCCTGTGGAAGTGGCGCCACCTGCCGGCCACGCGCGGGATGACGGCTGAGTCCTGGACGGGGATGTGCGCGTTGGGCCGAGTTGTAGATTCCCAGACAGTCGGGGCTTGGCAATGCACTCAGAAATCCTCTTTGAGTCTTTTTTGAAAAATCACTTTTAAAGAAGACTTTCAAACGTCTTTTCCAGTAAGACCTCACCGCCAAACACTTCAGAAGATAAATAAAAGTAAGGTTGCTGTGGCCTTCATCCCTGGAGAGTCTAAGCCGATTTGCCTCCCATTGTACAGATGGGGAAACTGAGGCATCGAGCGCAGTGCCTCAAATTGGTCGCACGTCTGTTTCTTTGGAGCATTTTCAGGCCTCATATTGGCTTTCCCTCCCCTATCCCCCATTGCCCTCCTTTGGGGGGTTCTAGGGTGCCAGGGGCCTAAGGGACTTCTCCTTTATTTATAGCATTGCTGCTTGTCGCTGCTGCCCAGGCCAATCGCCCAGGAGGAGCCGCTGCTTCAGAGGTGGGTTCTTCTAGGGGGGTATAGGTAGGGGGGTGGAAGAGGGTAGGAGCAGAGGGGCTGGGGGCTCCCTTCCCCACCCCTCATCGCAGCTGGAGAGCTGAATGCACTTGGTGGAAAGAGGGACTTGGTCCCTTCCTTCTCCACTTAGTCCCTGGCCATCTCCGAAGCCTCCTGCAGGGTCCGGAGCTGCCTGCCAGGAAAGTGTGCAGGCCCTCAGCGGTGCCTGACTCCAGTGCCCCGGGCGCTGCCGAGCCTCGGCCCCAGTGCGAGGAAGAGACAGGTGTCCCTGAATTGGCAGCCACTGACGTGAGTGTGCAATTTCTCCCCCTGCCCCCGCCAGGTGCTCAGAAGCTCCCAAGCCCAGCACTTCCGGCTCACCTTTCTCTACAGCCTGGCTCTCTCCCTTGTTCTCTCTGTCTCTGTCAACTTGTATCTCTGTTTCTGTTTCTCCTTTTCCTGCAGTCTCTGTCTCTCTGTCTCTGTTGCCATGTCCCTCTTTCTGTATTTGTTCTTTCCATCTCTGTCTCTGATTCTCTCTTCACTGCCTCTCTTTTCCTCGGTGTCTCTCTCTGCCTCTGTCTGTCTCTGTGTCTCTCTTCTCTCCTCTCTCTCTCTCCCTTCCTCATCTCTGTAACTTTGTCTCTGTTTCTCACCAAGCCTCGAAACAACACTCGAGGCCTGGTCCCCATAAAGCGGTTGGGGCAGTTGGGCTGAGCCGGCACTGGACAACATCCTGGTGTGGGAGGCCCCTTTCAGCGGGGGGGGGGGGGGGGGGGGGGGGGGTTCCGGGCCAGATAAAACCGTCTGGTTCCCACGGTCCAGCCGCCGCCTAGCCGCCCCCCATTGTAGCTCAGCCCCCCCCAGGACATGGCCCCCTCTAGGGACCCCGGCGTCCGGCCGCGTGAGGTGAGCCTGGGACAGGACCAGACGCCGGCCAGAGGCGCTGACCCGCGAGGGTGGGGCCGGGAAGCCAGGCGTCCGGGCTCCCCGCGGCCGAAGAGGGGGGCGCTGTGCCTGCAGAGAGCGCAGCCGAACTAGCCCAGACAACAAAAGCGATTGTGCGGGTTGGCGCCTGCCCTGTCACCGAATGCCCAAAATTGCGGGGCGGCTAGGGGCCAAAGGCCTCCCCCTGCTTCCTGGACCCTCCCTCTGCCCTCCTCCAGCTCCGGCTCTGCCCCTGGGCCAGCACACCCCCTGGTCTCAACCACCCTCAAAAGTCCCCCTCCTGCTGTGGCCTTCAGCCCAGATGTGTCCCCTCCTCCCTAAAGTCTTCCAGATGTGGGCCTCCGGCCAGATGTGAGGACCCCCGCCCACAGCCTCAATCCACCGTTTCCCCTTATCCATTCTGACTTCTCCTACCAGGTGTGGGGGTCCTGGTCAGATGTGACTACATCCTCAAGTGTGTCCCCCACCCCAGCGTCCTGCCCACCATCCAGACCCTCAATTCCTTCATGTGCCCAGGTGCACCGACCCTTCTCCTCTCCCCCAGATGTGCCACCTGGCTGCCCAGATGTGCAATGACAGGCCCCTATCCACTGAAGGCCCTTTCTCTGTGCCTAGGGCGGAGAATCAGCCTTTAGCGGCCTCCCCAAATGCGGCCCCCAATACTCTTTCCTCTTTATGGATTCAGCCCTGTTTGGGAGAAACCGGCCCGCCCCCACCTGTTCCCTTCCTCGCCGCTCCCCTGCGGGCCCCATTCACTTGTTGGTGCGAGGGGGGGCCGAGGGGGCGTCCCCTCCCCCCTGCGAGCCTTAGCGCCCAGCCTGCGCGCCTCTGGCTGCGCGCCCAGCCCCACGCGCCCCCGCGCGGCCGCCGGGGAGGGAGTGGTGGGGAGGGGGGG